>NC_079213.1:53253233-53315565 GCF_029633865.1 Lampris incognitus | reverse complement strand
ACAAGATCATGTACAGTGAAAAGACAGACAAGATCATGTACAGTGAAAAGACAGACAAGATCATGTTGCGTGAAGCCAGACAAGGTCATGTAGAGTGAAAAGACAGGCAAGATCATGTAGAGTGAAAAGACAGACAAGATCATGTTGAGTGAAGACAGACAAGATCATGTTGAGTGATAAGACAGACAAGATCATGTAGAGTGAAAAGACAGACAAGCTCATTTAACGAAAAGACAGCCAAGATCATGTAGAGTGAAAAGACAGACAAGATCATGTAGAGTGAAAAGACAGACAAGATCATGTAGAGTGAAGCCAGACAAGGTCATGTGGAGTGAAAAGACAGACAAGATCAGGTAGAGTGAAAAGACAGACAAGATCATGTAGAGTGAAAAGACAGACAAGATCATGTGGAGTGAAAAGACAGACAAGATCATGTAGAGCGAAAAGACAGACAAGCTCATCTAGAGTGAAAAGACAGACAAGATAATGTACAGGGAAAAGACAGACAAGGTCATGTAGAATGAAAGACAGGCAAGATCATGTAGAGTGAAAAGACAGACAAGATCATGTAGAGTGAAAAGACAGGCAAGATCATGTAGAGTGAAAAGACAGACAAGCTCATCTAGAGTGAAAAGACAGACAAGATCATGTACAGTGAAAAGACAGACAAGATCATGTACAGTGAAAAGACAGACAAGATCATGTTGAGTGAAGCCAGACAAGGTCATGTAGAGTGAAAAGACAGGCAAGATCATGTAGAGTGAAAAGACAGACAAGATCATGTTGAGTGAAGACAGACAAGATCATGTTGAGTGATAAGACAGACAAGATCATGTAGAGTGAAAAGACAGACAAGCTCATTTAACGAAAAGACAGCCAAGATCATGTAGAGTGAAAAGACAGACAAGATCATGTAGAGTGAAAAGACAGACAAGATCATGTAGAGTGAAGCCAGACAAGGTCATGTGGAGTGAAAAGACAGACAAGATCAGGTAGAGTGAAAAGACAGACAAGATCATGTAGAGTGAAAAGACAGACAAGATCATGTGGAGTGAAAAGACAGACAAGATCATGTAGAGCGAAAAGACAGACAAGCTCATCTAGAGTGAAAAGACAGACAAGATAATGTACAGGGAAAAGACAGACAAGGTCATGTAGAATGAAAGACAGGCAAGATCATGTAGAGTGAAAAGACAGACAAGATCATGTAGAGTGAAAAGACAGGCAAGATCATGTAGAGTGAAAAGACAGACAAGATCATGTTTAGTGAAGATAGACAAGATCATGTAGTGAAAAGACAGACAAGATCATATAGAGTGAAAAGACAGACAACATCATGCAGAGTGAAAACACAGACAAGATCATGTAGAGCGAAAAGACAGATAAGATCATGTAGAGTGAACAGACAGACAAGTTCATGTAGAGTGAAAAGACAGACAAGATTATGTAGAGTGAAAAGACAGACAAGATAATGTAGAGTGAACACAGAAAAGATAAGGTAGAGTGCCAAGAAAACGTAGAGTGAAAAGACAGACAAGATCATGTACAGCGAAAAGACAAACAAGCTCATGTAGAGTCAGAAGACAGGCAAGATCATGAAGAGAGAAAAGACAGACAAGATCATGTACAGTGAAAAGGCAGACAAGACCATGTTGAGTGAAGCCAGACAAGGTCATGTAGAGCGAAAAGACAGACAAGATCATATGGAGTGAAAAGACAGACAACATCATGCAGAGTGAAAAGACAGACAAGATCATGTAGAGTGAAAAGACAGACAAGATCATGTTGAGTGAAGACAGACAAGATCATGTAGAGTGAAAAGACAGACAAGATCATGTAGAGTGAAAAGACAGACAAGCTCATTTAGCGAAAAGACAGCCAAGATCATGTAGAGTGAAAAGACAGACAAGATCATGTAAGGTGAAAAGACAGACAAGATCATGTACAGTGAAAAGACAGACAAGATCATGTAGAGTGGACAGACAGACAAGATCATGTTGAGTGAAGCCAGACAAGGTCATGTGGAGTGAAGCCAGACAAGAAAAGGTAGAGAGAAAAGACAGACAAGAAAAGGTAGAGTGAAAAGACAGACAAGATCATGTTCAGCGAAAAGACAGACAAGTTCATGTAGAGTGAAAAGACAGACAAGATCAGGTAGAGTGAAAAGACAGACAAGATCATGTTGAGTGAAATGACAGACATGATCATGTAGAGTGAAGAGAGACAAGATCATGTAGAGTGAAAAGACAGACAAGATCATGTGGAGTGAAAATACAGACAAGATCATGTAGAGCGAAAAGACAGCCAAGATCATCTAGAGTGAAAAGACAGACAAGATCATGTACAGTGAAAAGACAGACAAGATCATGTTGAGTGAAGCCAGACAAGGTCATGTAGAGTGAAAAGACAGGCAAGATCATGTAGAGTGAAAAGACAGACAACATCATGTACAGTGAAAAGACAGACAAGATCATGTAGAGTGGACAGACAGACAAGATCATGTTGAGTGAAGCCAGACAAGGTCATGTGGAGTGAAAAGACAGACAAGATCATGTAGAGTGAAATGACAGACAAGATCATGTTGAGTGAAGACAGACAAGATCATGTAGTGAAAAGACAGACAAGATCATATAGAGTGAAAAGACAGACAACATCATGCAGAGTGAAAAGACAGACAAGATCATGTAGAGCGAAAAGACAGATAAGATCATGTAGAGTGAACAGACAGACAAGTTCATGTAGAGTGAAAAGACAGACAAGATTATGTAGAGTGAAAAGACAGACAAGATAATGTAGAGTGAACACAGAAAAGATAAGGTAGAGTGCCAAGAAAACGTAGAGTGAAAAGACAGACAAGATCATGTACAGCGAAAAGACAAACAAGCTCATGTAGAGTCAGAAGACAGGCAAGATCATGAAGAGAGAAAAGACAGACAAGATCATGTACAGTGAAAAGGCAGACAAGACCATGTTGAGTGAAGCCAGACAAGGTCATGTAGAGCGAAAAGACAGACAAGATCATATGGAGTGAAAAGACAGACAACATCATGCAGAGTGAAAAGACAGACAAGATCATGTAGAGTGAAAAGACAGACAAGATCATGTAGAGTGAAGACAGACAAGATCATGTAGAGTGAAAAGACAGACAAGATCATGTAGAGTGAAAAGACAGACAAGCTCATTTAGCGAAAAGACAGCCAAGATCATGTAGAGTGAAAAGACAGACAAGATCATGTAAAGTGAAAAGACAGACAAGATCATGTACAGTGAAAAGACAGACAAGATCATGTAGAGTGGACAGACAGACAAGATCATGTTGAGTGAAGCCAGACAAGGTCATGTGGAGTGAAGCCAGACAAGAAAAGGTAGAGAGAAAAGACAGACAAGAAAAGGTAGAGTGAAAAGACAGACAAGATCATGTTCAGCGAAAAGACAGACAAGTTCATGTAGAGTGAAAAGACAGACAAGATCATGTTGAGTGAAATGACAGACAAGATCATGTAGAGTGAAGAGAGACAAGATCATGTAGAGTGAAAAGACAGACAAGATCATGTGGAGTGAAAATACAGACAAGATCATGTAGAGCGAAAAGACAGCCAAGATCATCTAGAGTGAAAAGACAGACAAGATCATGTACAGTGAAAAGACAGACAAGATCATGTTGAGTGAAGCCAGACAAGGTCATGTAGAGTGAAAAGACAGGCAAGATCATGTAGAGTGAAAAGACAGACAACATCATGTACAGTGAAAAGACAGACAAGATCATGTAGAGTGGACAGACAGACAAGATCATGTTGAGTGAAGCCAGACAAGGTCATGTGGAGTGAAAAGACAGAAAAGATCATGTAGAGTGAAATGACAGACAAGATCATGTTGAGTGAAGACAGACAAGATCATGTAGTGAAAAGACAGACAAGATCATATAGAGTGAAAAGACAGACAACATCATGTAGAGTGAAAAGACAGACAAAATCATGTAGAGCGAAAAGACAGCCAAGATCATATAGAGTGAAAAGACAGACAAGATCATGTAGAGTGAAAAGACAGACAAGGTCATGTAGAGTGAAAAGACAGACAAGATCATGTACAGTGAAAAGACAGACAAGATCATGTAGAGTGAAAAGACAGACAAGATCATGTTGAGTGTATCCAGACAAGGTCATGTGGAGTGAAAAGACAGACAAGATCATGTAGAGTGAAGCCAGACAAGAAAAGGTAGAGTGAAAAGACAGACAAGATCATGTTCAGCGAAATGACAGACAAGTTCATGTAGAGTTAAAAGACAGACAAGATCAGGTAGAGTGAAAAGACAGACAAGATCATGTTGAGTGAAATGACAGACAAGATCATGTAGAGTGAAGACAGACAAGATCATGTAGAGTGAAAAGACAGACAAGATCATGTGGAGTGAAAAGACAGACAAGATCATGTAGAGCGAAAAGACAGACAAGCTCATCTAGAGTGAAAAGACAGACAAGATCATGTACAGTGAAAAGACAGACAAGATCATGTACAGTGAAAAGACAGACAAGATCATGTTGAGTGAAGCCAGACAAGGTCATGTAGAGTGAAAAGACAGGCAAGTTCATGTAGAGTGAAAAGACAGACAAGCTCATTTAACAAAAAGACAGCCAAGATCATGTAGAGTGAAAAGACAGACAAGATCATGTAAAGTGAAAAGACAGACAAGATCATGTTGAGTGAAGCCAGACAAGGTCATGTGGAGTGAAAAGACAGACAAGATCCTGTAGAGTGAAAAGACAGACAAGATCATGTAGAGTGAAAAGACAGACAAGATCATGTTTAGTGAAGATAGACAAGATCATGTAGTGAAAAGACAGACAAGATCATATAGAGTGAAAAGACAGACAACATCATGCAGAGTGAAAACACAGACAAGATCATGTAGAGCGAAAAGACAGATAAGATCATGTAGAGTGAACAGACAGACAAGTTCATGTAGAGTGAAAAGACAGACAAGATCATGTAGAGTGAAAAGACAGACAAGATAATGTAGAGTGAACACAGAAAAGATAAGGTAGAGTGCCAAGAAAACGTAGAGTGAAAAGACAGACAAGATCATGTACAGCGAAAAGACAAACAAGCTCATGTAGAGTCAGAAGACAGGCAAGATCATGAAGAGAGAAAAGACAGACAAGATCATGTACAGTGAAAAGGCAGACAAGACCATGTTGAGTGAAGCCAGACAAGGCCATGTAGAGCGAAAAGACAGACAAGATCATATGGAGTGAAAAGACAGACAACATCATGCAGAGTGAAAAGACAGACAAGATCATGTAGAGTGAAAAGACAGACAAGATCATGTTGAGTGAAGACAGACAAGATCATGTAGAGTGAAAAGACAGACAAGATCATGTAGAGTGAAAAGACAGACAAGCTCATTTAGCGAAAAGACAGCCAAGATCATGTAGAGTGAAAAGACAGACAAGATCATGTAAAGTGAAAAGACAGACAAGATCATGTACAGTGAAAAGACAGACAAGATCATGTAGAGTGGACAGACAGACAAGATCATGTTGAGTGAAGCCAGACAAGGTCATGTGGAGTGAAGCCAGACAAGAAAAGGTAGAGAGAAAAGACAGACAAGAAAAGGTAGAGTGAAAAGACAGACAAGATCATGTTGAGTGAAATGACAGACAAGATCATGTAGAGTGAAGACAGACAAGATCATGTAGAGTGAAAAGACAGACAAGATCATGTGGAGTGAAAAGACAGACAAGATCATGTGGAGTGAAAAGACAGACAAGATCATGTAGAGCGAAAAGACAGACAAGCTCATCTAGAGTGAAAAGACAGACAAGATCATGTACAGTGAAAAGACAGACAAGATCATGTACAGTGAAAAGACAGACAAGATCATGTTGAGTGAAGCCAGACAAGGTCATGTAGAGTGAAAAGACAGGCAAGATCATGTAGAGTGAAAAGACAGACAAGATCATGTTGAGTGAAGACAGACAAGATCATGTTGAGTGATAAGACAGACAAGATCATGTAGAGTGAAAAGACAGACAAGCTCATTTAACGAAAAGACAGCCAAGATCATGTAGAGTGAAAAGACAGACAAGATCATGTAGAGTGAAAAGACAGACAAGATCATGTAGAGTGAAGCCAGACAAGGTCATGTGGAGTGAAAAGACAGACAAGATCAGGTAGAGTGAAAAGACAGACAAGATCATGTAGAGTGAAAAGACAGACAAGATCATGTGGAGTGAAAAGACAGACAAGATCATGTAGAGCGAAAAGACAGACAAGCTCATCTAGAGTGAAAAGACAGACAAGATAATGTACAGGGAAAAGACAGACAAGGTCATGTAGAATGAAAGACAGGCAAGATCATGTAGAGTGAAAAGACAGACAAGATCATGTACAGTGAAAAGACAGGCAAGATCATGTAGAGTGAAAAGACAGACAAGATCATGTTTAGTGAAGATAGACAAGATCATGTAGTGAAAAGACAGACAAGATCATATAGAGTGAAAAGACAGACAACATCATGCAGAGTGAAAACACAGACAAGATCATGTAGAGCGAAAAGACAGATAAGATCATGTAGAGTGAACAGACAGACAAGTTCATGTAGAGTGAAAAGACAGACAAGATTATGTAGAGTGAAAAGACAGACAAGATAATGTAGAGTGAACACAGAAAAGATAAGGTAGAGTGCCAAGAAAACGTAGAGTGAAAAGACAGACAAGATCATGTACAGCGAAAAGACAAACAAGCTCATGTAGAGTCAGAAGACAGGCAAGATCATGAAGAGAGAAAAGACAGACAAGATCATGTACAGTGAAAAGGCAGACAAGACCATGTTGAGTGAAGCCAGACAAGGTCATGTAGAGCGAAAAGACAGACAAGATCATATGGAGTGAAAAGACAGACAACATCATGCAGAGTGAAAAGACAGACAAGATCATGTAGAGTGAAAAGACAGACAAGATCATGTTGAGTGAAGACAGACAAGATCATGTAGAGTGAAAAGACAGACAAGATCATGTAGAGTGAAAAGACAGACAAGCTCATTTAGCGAAAAGACAGCCAAGATCATGTAGAGTGAAAAGACAGACAAGATCATGTAAGGTGAAAAGACAGACAAGATCATGTACAGTGAAAAGACAGACAAGATCATGTAGAGTGGACAGACAGACAAGATCATGTTGAGTGAAGCCAGACAAGGTCATGTGGAGTGAAGCCAGACAAGAAAAGGTAGAGAGAAAAGACAGACAAGAAAAGGTAGAGTGAAAAGACAGACAAGATCATGTTCAGCGAAAAGACAGACAAGTTCATGTAGAGTGAAAAGACAGACAAGATCAGGTAGAGTGAAAAGACAGACAAGATCATGTTGAGTGAAATGACAGACATGATCATGTAGAGTGAAGAGAGACAAGATCATGTAGAGTGAAAAGACAGATAAGATCATGTGGAGTGAAAATACAGACAAGATCATGTAGAGCGAAAAGACAGCCAAGATCATCTAGAGTGAAAAGACAGACAAGATCATGTACAGTGAAAAGACAGACAAGATCATGTTGAGTGAAGCCAGACAAGGTCATGTAGAGTGAAAAGACAGGCAAGATCATGTAGAGTGAAAAGACAGACAACATCATGTACAGTGAAAAGACAGACAAGATCATGTAGAGTGGACAGACAGACAAGATCATGTTGAGTGAAGCCAGACAAGGTCATGTGGAGTGAAAAGACAGACAAGATCATGTAGAGTGAAATGACAGACAAGATCATGTTGAGTGAAGACAGACAAGATCATGTAGTGAAAAGACAGACAAGATCATATAGAGTGAAAAGACAGACAACATCATGCAGAGTGAAAAGACAGACAAGATCATGTAGAGCGAAAAGACAGATAAGATCATGTAGAGTGAACAGACAGACAAGTTCATGTAGAGTGAAAAGACAGACAACATCATGCAGAGTGAAAACACAGACAAGATCATGTAGAGTGAACACAGAAAAGATAAGGTAGAGTGCCAAGAAAACGTAGAGTGAAAAGACAGACAAGATCATGTACAGCGAAAAGACAAACAAGCTCATGTAGAGTCAGAAGACAGGCAAGATCATTAAGAGAGAAAAGACAGACAAGATCATGTACAGTGAAAAGGCAGACAAGACCATGTTGAGTGAAGCCAGACAAGGTCATGTAGAGCGAAAAGACAGACAAGATCATATGGAGTGAAAAGACAGACAACATCATGCAGAGTGAAAAGACAGACAAGATCATGTAGAGTGAAAAGACAGACAAGATCATGTAGAGTGAAGACAGACAAGATCATGTAGAGTGAAAAGACAGACAAGATCATGTAGAGTGAAAAGACAGACAAGCTCATTTAGCGAAAAGACAGCCAAGATCATGTAGAGTGAAAAGACAGACAAGATCATGTAAAGTGAAAAGACAGACAAGATCATGTACAGTGAAAAGACAGACAAGATCATGTAGAGTGGACAGACAGACAAGATCATGTTGAGTGAAGCCAGACAAGGTCATGTGGAGTGAAGCCAGACAAGAAAAGGTAGAGAGAAAAGACAGACAAGAAAAGGTAGAGTGAAAAGACAGACAAGATCATGTTCAGCGAAAAGACAGACAAGTTCATGTAGAGTGAAAAGACAGACAAGATCATGTTGAGTGAAATGACAGACAAGATCATGTAGAGTGAAGAGAGACAAGATCATGTAGAGTGAAAAGACAGACAAGATCATGTGGAGTGAAAATACAGACAAGATCATGTAGAGCGAAAAGACAGCCAAGATCATCTAGAGTGAAAAGACAGACAAGATCATGTACAGTGAAAAGACAGACAAGATCATGTTGAGTGAAGCCAGACAAGGTCATGTAGAGTGAAAAGACAGGCAAGATCATGTAGAGTGAAAAGACAGACAACATCATGTACAGTGAAAAGACAGACAAGATCATGTAGAGTGGACAGACAGACAAGATCATGTTGAGTGAAGCCAGACAAGGTCATGTGGAGTGAAAAGACAGACAAGATCATGTAGAGTGAAATGACAGACAAGATCATGTTGAGTGAAGACAGACAAGATCATGTAGTGAAAAGACAGACAAGATCATATAGAGTGAAAAGACAGACAACATCATGTAGAGTGAAAAGACAGACAAGATCATGTAGAGCGAAAAGACAGCCAAGATCATATAGAGTGAAAAGACAGACAAGATCATGTAGAGTGAAAAGACAGACAAGGTCATGTAGAGTGAAAAGACAGACAAGATCATGTACAGTGAAAAGACAGACAAGATCATGTAGAGTGAAAAGACAGACAAGATCATGTTGAGTGTATCCAGACAAGGTCATGTGGAGTGAAAAGACAGACAAGATCATGTAGAGTGAAGCCAGACAAGAAAAGGTAGAGTGAAAAGACAGACAAGATCATGTTCAGCGAAATGACAGACAAGTTCATGTAGAGTGAAAAGACAGACAAGATCAGGTAGAGTGAAAAGACAGACAAGATCATGTTGAGTGAAATGACAGACAAGATCATGTAGAGTGAAGACAGACAAGATCATGTAGAGTGAAAAGACAGACAAGATCATGTGGAGTGAAAAGACAGACAAGATCATGTAGAGCGAAAAGACAGACAAGCTCATCTAGAGTGAAAAGACAGACAAGATCATGTACAGTGAAAAGACAGACAAGATCATGTACAGTGAAAAGACAGACAAGATCATGTTGAGTGAAGCCAGACAAGGTCATGTAGAGTGAAAAGACAGGCAAGATCATGTAGAGTGAAAAGACAGACAAGCTCATTTAACAAAAAGACAGCCAAGATCATGTAGAGTGAAAAGACAGACAAGATCATGTAAAGTGAAAAGACAGACAAGATCATGTTGAGTGAAGCCAGACAAGGTCATGTGGAGTGAAAAGACAGACAAGATCCTGTAGAGTGAAAAGACAGACAAGATCATGTAGAGTGAAAAGACAGACAAGATCATGTTTAGTGAAGATAGACAAGATCATGTAGTGAAAAGACAGACAAGATCATATAGAGTGAAAAGACAGACAACATCATGCAGAGTGAAAACACAGACAAGATCATGTAGAGCGAAAAGACAGATAAGATCATGTAGAGTGAACAGACAGACAAGTTCATGTAGAGTGAAAAGACAGACAAGATCATGTAGAGTGAAAAGACAGACAAGATAATGTAGAGTGAACACAGAAAAGATAAGGTAGAGTGCCAAGAAAACGTAGAGTGAAAAGACAGACAAGATCATGTACAGCGAAAAGACAAACAAGCTCATGTAGAGTCAGAAGACAGGCAAGATCATGAAGAGAGAAAAGACAGACAAGATCATGTACAGTGAAAAGGCAGACAAGACCATGTTGAGTGAAGCCAGACAAGGTCATGTAGAGCGAAAAGACAGACAAGATCATATGGAGTGAAAAGACAGACAACATCATGCAGAGTGAAAAGACAGACAAGATCATGTAGAGTGAAAAGACAGACAAGATCATGTTGAGTGAAGACAGACAAGATCATGTAGAGTGAAAAGACAGACAAGATCATGTAGAGTGAAAAGACAGACAAGCTCATTTAGCGAAAAGACAGCCAAGATCATGTAGAGTGAAAAGACAGAAAAGATCATGTAAAGTGAAAAGACAGACAAGATCATGTACAGTGAAAAGACAGACAAGATCATGTAGAGTGGACAGACAGACAAGATCATGTTGAGTGAAATGACAGACAAGATCATGTAGAGTGAAGAGAGACAAGATCATGTAGAGTGAAAAGACAGACAAGATCATGTGGAGTGAAAATACAGACAAGATCATGTAGAGCGAAAAGACAGCCAAGATCATCTAGAGTGAAAAGACAGACAAGATCATGTACAGTGAAAAGACAGACAAGATCATGTTGAGTGAAGCCAGACAAGGTCATGTAGAGTGAAAAGACAGGCAAGATCATGTAGAGTGAAAAGACAGACAACATCATGTACAGTGAAAAGACAGACAAGATCATGTAGAGTGGACAGACAGACAAGATCATGTTGAGTGAAGCCAGACAAGGTCATGTGGAGTGAAAAGACAGACAAGATCATGTAGAGTGAAATGACAGACAAGATCATGTTGAGTGAAGACAGACAAGATCATGTAGTGAAAAGACAGACAAGATCATATAGAGTGAAAAGACAGACAACATCATGTAGAGTGAAAAGACAGACAAGATCATGTAGAGCGAAAAGACAGCCAAGATCATATAGAGTGAAAAGACAGACAAGATCATGTAGAGTGAAAAGACAGACAAGGTCATGTAGAGTGAAAAGACAGACAAGATCATGTACAGTGAAAAGACAGACAAGATCATGTAGAGTGAAAAGACAGACAAGATCATGTTGAGTGTATCCAGACAAGGTCATGTGGAGTGAAAAGACAGACAAGATCATGTAGAGTGAAGCCAGACAAGAAAAGGTAGAGTGAAAAGACAGACAAGATCATGTTCAGCGAAATGACAGACAAGTTCATGTAGAGTGAAAAGACAGACAAGATCAGGTAGAGTGAAAAGACAGACAAGATCATGTTGAGTGAAATGACAGACAAGATCATGTAGAGTGAAGACAGACAAGATCATGTAGAGTGAAAAGACAGACAAGATCATGTGGAGTGAAAAGACAGACAAGATCATGTAGAGCGAAAAGACAGACAAGCTCATCTAGAGTGAAAAGACAGACAAGATCATGTACAGTGAAAAGACAGACAAGATCATGTACAGTGAAAAGACAGACAAGATCATGTTGAGTGAAGCCAGACAAGGTCATGTAGAGTGAAAAGACAGGCAAGATCATGTAGAGTGAAAAGACAGACAAGCTCATTTAACAAAAAGACAGCCAAGATCATGTAGAGTGAAAAGACAGACAAGATCATGTAAAGTGAAAAGACAGACAAGATCATGTTGAGTGAAGCCAGACAAGGTCAAGTGGAGTGAAAAGACAGACAAGATCCTGTAGAGTGAAAAGACAGACAAGATCATGTAGAGTGAAAAGACAGACAAGATCATGTTTAGTGAAGATAGACAAGATCATGTAGTGAAAAGACAGACAAGATCATATAGAGTGAAAAGACAGACAACATCATGCAGAGTGAAAACACAGACAAGATCATGTAGAGCGAAAAGACAGATAAGATCATGTAGAGTGAACAGACAGACAAGTTCATGTAGAGTGAAAAGACAGACAAGATCATGTAGAGTGAAAAGACAGACAAGATAATGTAGAGTGAACACAGAAAAGATAAGATAGAGTGCCAAGAAAACGTAGAGTGAAAAGACAGACAAGATCATGTACAGCGAAAAGACAAACAAGCTCATGTAGAGTCAGAAGACAGGCAAGATCATGAAGAGAGAAAAGACAGACAAGATCATGTACAGTGAAAAGGCAGACAAGACCATGTTGAGTGAAGCCAGACAAGGTCATGTAGAGCGAAAAGACAGACAAGATCATATGGAGTGAAAAGACAGACAACATCATGCAGAGTGAAAAGACAGACAAGATCATGTAGAGTGAAAAGACAGACAAGATCATGTTGAGTGAAGACAGACAAGATCATGTAGAGTGAAAAGACAGACAAGATCATGTAGAGTGAAAAGACAGACAAGCTCATTTAGCGAAAAGACAGCCAAGATCATGTAGAGTGAAAAGACAGAAAAGATCATGTAAAGTGAAAAGACAGACAAGATTATGTACAGTGAAAAGACAGACAAGATCATGTAGAGTGGACAGACAGACAAGATCATGTTGAGTGAAATGACAGACAAGATCATGTAGAGTGAAGAGAGACAAGATCATGTAGAGTGAAAAGACAGACAAGATCATGTGGAGTGAAAATACAGACAAGATCATGTAGAGCGAAAAGACAGCCAAGATCATCTAGAGTGAAAAGACAGACAAGATCATGTACAGTGAAAAGACAGACAAGATCATGTTGAGTGAAGCCAGACAAGGTCATGTAGAGTGAAAAGACAGGCAAGATCATGTAGAGTGAAAAGACAGACAACATCATGTAGAGTGAAAAGACAGACAAGCTCATTTAGCGAAAAGACAGCCAAGATCATGTAGAGTGAAAAGACAGAAAAGATCATGTAAAGTGAAAAGACAGACAAGATCATGTACAGTGAAAAGACAGACAAGATCATGTAGAGTGGACAGACAGACAAGATCATGTTGAGTGAAATGACAGACAAGATCATGTAGAGTGAAGAGAGACAAGATCATGTAGAGTGAAAAGACAGACAAGATCATGTGGAGTGAAAATACAGACAAGATCATGTAGAGCGAAAAGACAGCCAAGATCATCTAGAGTGAAAAGACAGACAAGATCATGTACAGTGAAAAGACAGACAAGATCATGTTGAGTGAAGCCAGACAAGGTCATGTAGAGTGAAAAGACAGGCAAGATCATGTAGAGTGAAAAGACAGACAACATCATGTACAGTGAAAAGACAGACAAGATCATGTAGAGTGGACAGACAGACAAGATCATGTTGAGTGAAGCCAGACAAGGTCATGTGGAGTGAAAAGACAGACAAGATCATGTAGAGTGAAATGACAGACAAGATCATGTTGAGTGAAGACAGACAAGATCATGTAGTGAAAAGACAGACAAGATCATATAGAGTGAAAAGACAGACAACATCATGTAGAGTGAAAAGACAGACAAGATCATGTAGAGCGAAAAGACAGCCAAGATCATATAGAGTGAAAAGACAGACAAGATCATGTAGAGTGAAAAGACAGACAAGGTCATGTAGAGTGAAAAGACAGACAAGATCATGTACAGTGAAAAGACAGACAAGATCATGTAGAGTGAAAAGACAGACAAGATCATGTTGAGTGTATCCAGACAAGGTCATGTGGAGTGAAAAGACAGACAAGATCATGTAGAGTGAAGCCAGACAAGAAAAGGTAGAGTGAAAAGACAGACAAGATCATGTTCAGCGAAATGACAGACAAGTTCATGTAGAGTGAAAAGACAGACAAGATCAGGTAGAGTGAAAAGACAGACAAGATCATGTTGAGTGAAATGACAGACAAGATCATGTAGAGTGAAGACAGACAAGATCATGTAGAGTGAAAAGACAGACAAGATCATGTGGAGTGAAAAGACAGACAAGATCATGTAGAGCGAAAAGACAGACAAGCTCATCTAGAGTGAAAAGACAGACAAGATCATGTACAGTGAAAAGACAGACAAGATCATGTACAGTGAAAAGACAGACAAGATCATGTTGAGTGAAGCCAGACAAGGTCATGTAGAGTGAAAAGACAGGCAAGATCATGTAGAGTGAAAAGACAGACAAGCTCATTTAACAAAAAGACAGCCAAGATCATGTAGAGTGAAAAGACAGACAAGATCATGTAAAGTGAAAAGACAGACAAGATCATGTTGAGTGAAGCCAGACAAGGTCAAGTGGAGTGAAAAGACAGACAAGATCCTGTAGAGTGAAAAGACAGACAAGATCATGTAGAGTGAAAAGACAGACAAGATCATGTTTAGTGAAGATAGACAAGATCATGTAGTGAAAAGACAGACAAGATCATATAGAGTGAAAAGACAGACAACATCATGCAGAGTGAAAACACAGACAAGATCATGTAGAGCGAAAAGACAGATAAGATCATGTAGAGTGAACAGACAGACAAGTTCATGTAGAGTGAAAAGACAGACAAGATCATGTAGAGTGAAAAGACAGACAAGATAATGTAGAGTGAACACAGAAAAGATAAGATAGAGTGCCAAGAAAACGTAGAGTGAAAAGACAGACAAGATCATGTACAGCGAAAAGACAAACAAGCTCATGTAGAGTCAGAAGACAGGCAAGATCATGAAGAGAGAAAAGACAGACAAGATCATGTACAGTGAAAAGGCAGACAAGACCATGTTGAGTGAAGCCAGACAAGGTCATGTAGAGCGAAAAGACAGACAAGATCATATGGAGTGAAAAGACAGACAACATCATGCAGAGTGAAAAGACAGACAAGATCATGTAGAGTGAAAAGACAGACAAGATCATGTTGAGTGAAGACAGACAAGATCATGTAGAGTGAAAAGACAGACAAGATCATGTAGAGTGAAAAGACAGACAAGCTCATTTAGCGAAAAGACAGCCAAGATCATGTAGAGTGAAAAGACAGAAAAGATCATGTAAAGTGAAAAGACAGACAAGATTATGTACAGTGAAAAGACAGACAAGATCATGTAGAGTGGACAGACAGACAAGATCATGTTGAGTGAAATGACAGACAAGATCATGTAGAGTGAAGAGAGACAAGATCATGTAGAGTGAAAAGACAGACAAGATCATGTGGAGTGAAAATACAGACAAGATCATGTAGAGCGAAAAGACAGCCAAGATCATCTAGAGTGAAAAGACAGACAAGATCATGTACAGTGAAAAGACAGACAAGATCATGTTGAGTGAAGCCAGACAAGGTCATGTAGAGTGAAAAGACAGGCAAGATCATGTAGAGTGAAAAGACAGACAACATCATGTACAGTGAAAAGACAGACAAGATCATGTAGAGTGGACAGACAGACAAGATCATGTTGAGTGAAGCCAGACAAGGTCATGTGGAGTGAAAAGACAGACAAGATCATGTAGAGTGAAATGACAGACAAGATCATGTTGAGTGAAGACAGACAAGATCATGTAGTGAAAAGACAGACAAGATCATATAGAGTGAAAAGACAGACAACATCATGTAGAGTGAAAAGACAGACAAGATCATGTAGAGCGAAAAGACAGCCAAGATCATATAGAGTGAAAAGACAGACAAGATCATGTAGAGTGAAAAGACAGACAAGGTCATGTAGAGTGAAAAGACAGACAAGATCATGTACAGTGAAAAGACAGACAAGATCATGTAGAGTGAAAAGACAGACAAGATCATGTTGAGTGTATCCAGACAAGGTCATGTGGAGTGAAAAGACAGACAAGATCATGTAGAGTGAAGCCAGACAAGAAAAGGTAGAGTGAAAAGACAGACAAGATCATGTTCAGCGAAATGACAGACAAGTTCATGTAGAGTGAAAAGACAGACAAGATCAGGTAGAGTGAAAAGACAGACAAGATCATGTTGAGTGAAATGACAGACAAGATCATGTAGAGTGAAGACAGACAAGATCATGTAGAGTGAAAAGACAGACAAGATCATGTGGAGTGAAAAGACAGACAAGATCATGTAGAGCGAAAAGACAGACAAGCTCATCTAGAGTGAAAAGACAGACAAGATCATGTACAGTGAAAAGACAGACAAGATCATGTACAGTGAAAAGACAGACAAGATCATGTTGAGTGAAGCCAGACAAGGTCATGTAGAGTGAAAAGACAGGCAAGATCATGTAGAGTGAAAAGACAGACAAGCTCATTTAACAAAAAGACAGCCAAGATCATGTAGAGTGAAAAGACAGACAAGATCATGTAAAGTGAAAAGACAGACAAGATCATGTTGAGTGAAGCCAGACAAGGTCATGTGGAGTGAAAAGACAGACAAGATCCTGTAGAGTGAAAAGACAGACAAGATCATGTAGAGTGAAAAGACAGACAAGATCATGTTTAGTGAAGATAGACAAGATCATGTAGTGAAAAGACAGACAAGATCATATAGAGTGAAAAGACAGACAACATCATGCAGAGTGAAAACACAGACAAGATCATGTAGAGCGAAAAGACAGATAAGATCATGTAGAGTGAACAGACAGACAAGTTCATGTAGAGTGAAAAGACAGACAAGATCATGTAGAGTGAAAAGACAGACAAGATAATGTAGAGTGAACACAGAAAAGATAAGGTAGAGTGCCAAGAAAACGTAGAGTGAAAAGACAGACAAGATCATGTACAGCGAAAAGACAAACAAGCTCATGTAGAGTCAGAAGACAGGCAAGATCATGAAGAGAGAAAAGACAGACAAGATCATGTACAGTGAAAAGGCAGACAAGACCATGTTGAGTGAAGCCAGACAAGGTCATGTAGAGCGAAAAGACAGACAAGATCATATGGAGTGAAAAGACAGACAACATCATGCAGAGTGAAAAGACAGACAAGATCATGTAGAGTGAAAAGACAGACAAGATCATGTTGAGTGAAGACAGACAAGATCATGTAGAGTGAAAAGACAGACAAGATCATGTAGAGTGAAAAGACAGACAAGCTCATTTAGCGAAAAGACAGCCAAGATCATGTAGAGTGAAAAGACAGAAAAGATCATGTAAAGTGAAAAGACAGACAAGATCATGTACAGTGAAAAGACAGACAAGATCATGTAGAGTGGACAGACAGACAAGATCATGTTGAGTGAAGCCAGACAAGGTCATGTGGAGTGAAGCCAGACAAGAAAAGGTAGAGAGAAAAGACAGACAAGAAAAGGTAGAGTGAAAAGACAGACAAGATCATGTTCAGCGAAAAGACAGACAAGTTCATGTAGAGTGAAAAGACAGACAAGATCATGTTGAGTGAAATGACAGACATGATCATGTAGAGTGAAGAGAGACAAGATCATGTAGAGTGAAAAGACAGACAAGATCATGTGGAGTGAAAATACAGACAAGATCATGTAGAGCGAAAAGACAGCCAAGATCATCTAGAGTGAAAAGACAGACAAGATCATGTACAGTGAAAAGACAGACAAGATCATGTTGAGTGAAGCCAGACAAGGTCATGTAGAGTGAAAAGACAGGCAAGATCATGTAAAGTGAAAAGACAGACAAGATCATGTTGAGTGAAGCCAGACAAGGTCATGTGGAGTGAAAAGACAGACAAGATCCTGTAGAGTGAAAAGACAGACAAGATCATGTAGAGTGAAAAGACAGACAAGATCATGTTTAGTGAAGATAGACAAGATCATGTAGTGAAAAGACAGACAAGATCATATAGAGTGAAAAGACAGACAACATCATGCAGAGTGAAAACACAGACAAGATCATGTAGAGCGAAAAGACAGATAAGATCATGTAGAGTGAACAGACAGACAAGTTCATGTAGAGTGAAAAGACAGACAAGATCATGTAGAGTGAAAAGACAGACAAGATAATGTAGAGTGAAAAGACAGACAAGATCATGTTGAGTGAAGCCAGACAAGGTCATGTGGAGTGAAAAGACAGACAAGATCCTGTAGACTGAAAAGACAGACAAGATCATGTAGAGTGAAAAGACAGACAAGATCATGTTTAGTGAAGATAGACAAGATCATGTAGTGAAAAGACAGACAAGATCATATAGAGTGAAAAGACAGACAACATCATGCAGAGTGAAAACACAGACAAGATCATGTAGAGCGAAAAGACAGATAAGATCATGTAGAGTGAACAGACAGACAAGTTCATGTAGAGTGAAAAGACAGACAAGATCATGTAGAGTGAAAAGACAGACAAGATAATGTAGAGTGAACACAGAAAAGATAAGGTAGAGTGCCAAGAAAACGTAGAGTGAAAAGACAGACAAGATCATGTACAGCGAAAAGACAAACAAGCTCATGTAAAGTGAAAAGACAGACAAGATCATGTACAGTGAAAAGACAGACAAGATCATGTACAGTGAAAAGGCAGACAAGACCATGTTGAGTGAAGCCAGACAAGGTCATGTAGAGTGAAGAGAGACAAGATCATGTAGAGTGAAAAGACAGACAAGATCATGTGGAGTGAAAATACAGACAAGATCATGTAGAGCGAAAAGACAGCCAAGATCATCTAGAGTGAAAAGACAGACAAGATCATGTACAGTGAAAAGACAGACAAGATCATGTTGAGTGAAGCCAGACAAGGTCATGTAGAGTGAAAAGACAGGCAAGATCATGTAGAGTGAAAAGACAGACAACATCATGTACAGTGAAAAGACAGACAAGATCATGTAGAGTGAAAAGACAGACAAGATCATGTTGAGTGTATCCAGACAAGGTCATGTGGAGTGAAAAGACAGACAAGATCATGTAGTGAAAAGACAGACAAGATCATGTACAGTGAAAAGACAGACAAGATCATGTACAGTGAAAAGGCAGACAAGACCATGTTGAGTGAAGCCAGACAAGGTCATGTAGAGTGAAGAGAGACAAGATCATGTAGAGTGAAAAGACAGACAAGATCATGTGGAGTGAAAATACAGACAAGATCATGTAGAGCGAAAAGACAGCCAAGATCATCTAGAGTGAAAAGACAGACAAGATCATGTACAGTGAAAAGACAGACAAGATCATGTTGAGTGAAGCCAGACAAGGTCATGTAGAGTGAAAAGACAGGCAAGATCATGTATAGTGAAAAGACAGACAACATCATGTACAGTGAAAAGACAGACAAGATCATGTAGAGTGAAAAGACAGACAAGATCATGTTGAGTGTATCCAGACAAGGTCATGTGGAGTGAAAAGACAGACAAGATCATGTAGTGAAAAGACAGACAAGATCATATAGAGTGAAAAGACAGACAACATCATGTAGAGTGAAAAGACAGACAAGATCATGTAGAGCGAAAAGACAGCCAAGATCATATAGAGTGAAAAGACAGACAAGATCATGTAGAGTGAAAAGACAGACAAGGTCATGTAGAGTGAAAAGACAGACAAGATCATGTACAGTGAAAAGACAGACAAGATCATGTAGAGTGAAAAGACAGACAAGATCATGTTGAGTGTATCCAGACAAGGTCATGTGGAGTGAAAAGACAGACAAGATCATGTAGAGTGAAGCCAGACAAGAAAAGGTAGAGTGAAAAGACAGACAAGATCATGTTCAGCGAAATGACAGACAAGTTCATGTAGAGTGAAAAGACAGACAAGATCAGGTAGAGTGAAAAGACAGACAAGATCATGTTGAGTGAAATGACAGACAAGATCATGTAGAGTGAAGACAGACAAGATCATGTAGAGTGAAAAGACAGACAAGATCATGTGGAGTGAAAAGACAGACAAGATCATGTAGAGCGAAAAGACAGACAAGCTCATCTAGAGTGAAAAGACAGACAAGATCATGTACAGTGAAAAGACAGACAAGATCATGTACAGTGAAAAGACAGACAAGATCATGTTGAGTGAAGCCAGACAAGGTCATGTAGAGTGAAAAGACAGGCAAGATCATGTAGAGTGAAAAGACAGACAAGCTCATTTAACAAAAAGACAGCCAAGATCATGTAGAGTGAAAAGACAGACAAGATCATGTAAAGTGAAAAGACAGACAAGATCATGTTGAGTGAAGCCAGACAAGGTCATGTGGAGTGAAAAGACAGACAAGATCCTGTAGAGTGAAAAGACAGACAAGATCATGTAGAGTGAAAAGACAGACAAGATCATGTTTAGTGAAGATAGACAAGATCATGTAGTGAAAAGACAGACAAGATCATATAGAGTGAAAAGACAGACAACATCATGCAGAGTGAAAACACAGACAAGATCATGTAGAGCGAAAAGACAGATAAGATCATGTAGAGTGAACAGACAGACAAGTTCATGTAGAGTGAAAAGACAGACAAGATCATGTAGAGTGAAAAGACAGACAAGATAATGTAGAGTGAACACAGAAAAGATAAGGTAGAGTGCCAAGAAAACGTAGAGTGAAAAGACAGACAAGATCATGTACAGCGAAAAGACAAACAAGCTCATGTAGAGTCAGAAGACAGGCAAGATCATGAAGAGAGAAAAGACAGACAAGATCATGTACAGTGAAAAGGCAGACAAGACCATGTTGAGTGAAGCCAGACAAGGTCATGTAGAGCGAAAAGACAGACAAGATCATATGGAGTGAAAAGACAGACAACATCATGCAGAGTGAAAAGACAGACAAGATCATGTAGAGTGAAAAGACAGACAAGATCATGTTGAGTGAAGACAGACAAGATCATGTAGAGTGAAAAGACAGACAAGATCATGTAGAGTGAAAAGACAGACAAGCTCATTTAGCGAAAAGACAGCCAAGATCATGTAGAGTGAAAAGACAGAAAAGATCATGTAAAGTGAAAAGACAGACAAGATCATGTACAGTGAAAAGACAGACAAGATCATGTAGAGTGGACAGACAGACAAGATCATGTTGAGTGAAGCCAGACAAGGTCATGTGGAGTGAAGCCAGACAAGAAAAGGTAGAGAGAAAAGACAGACAAGAAAAGGTAGAGTGAAAAGACAGACAAGATCATGTTCAGCGAAAAGACAGACAAGTTCATGTAGAGTGAAAAGACAGACAAGATCATGTTGAGTGAAATGACAGACATGATCATGTAGAGTGAAGAGAGACAAGATCATGTAGAGTGAAAAGACAGACAAGATCATGTGGAGTGAAAATACAGACAAGATCATGTAGAGCGAAAAGACAGCCAAGATCATCTAGAGTGAAAAGACAGACAAGATCATGTACAGTGAAAAGACAGACAAGATCATGTTGAGTGAAGCCAGACAAGGTCATGTAGAGTGAAAAGACAGGCAAGATCATGTAAAGTGAAAAGACAGACAAGATCATGTTGAGTGAAGCCAGACAAGGTCATGTGGAGTGAAAAGACAGACAAGATCCTGTAGAGTGAAAAGACAGACAAGATCATGTAGAGTGAAAAGACAGACAAGATCATGTTTAGTGAAGATAGACAAGATCATGTAGTGAAAAGACAGACAAGATCATATAGAGTGAAAAGACAGACAACATCATGCAGAGTGAAAACACAGACAAGATCATGTAGAGCGAAAAGACAGATAAGATCATGTAGAGTGAACAGACAGACAAGTTCATGTAGAGTGAAAAGACAGACAAGATCATGTAGAGTGAAAAGACAGACAAGATAATGTAGAGTGAAAAGACAGACAAGATCATGTTGAGTGAAGCCAGACAAGGTCATGTGGAGTGAAAAGACAGACAAGATCCTGTAGAGTGAAAAGACAGACAAGATCATGTAGAGTGAAAAGACAGACAAGATCATGTTTAGTGAAGATAGACAAGATCATGTAGTGAAAAGACAGACAAGATCATATAGAGTGAAAAGACAGACAACATCATGCAGAGTGAAAACACAGACAAGATCATGTAGAGCGAAAAGACAGATAAGATCATGTAGAGTGAACAGACAGACAAGTTCATGTAGAGTGAAAAGACAGACAAGATCATGTAGAGTGAAAAGACAGACAAGATAATGTAGAGTGAACACAGAAAAGATAAGGTAGAGTGCCAAGAAAACGTAGAGTGAAAAGACAGACAAGATCATGTACAGCGAAAAGACAAACAAGCTCATGTAAAGTGAAAAGACAGACAAGATCATGTACAGTGAAAAGACAGACAAGATCATGTACAGTGAAAAGGCAGACAAGACCATGTTGAGTGAAGCCAGACAAGGTCATGTAGAGTGAAGAGAGACAAGATCATGTAGAGTGAAAAGACAGACAAGATCATGTGGAGTGAAAATACAGACAAGATCATGTAGAGCGAAAAGACAGCCAAGATCATCTAGAGTGAAAAGACAGACAAGATCATGTACAGTGAAAAGACAGACAAGATCATGTTGAGTGAAGCCAGACAAGGTCATGTAGAGTGAAAAGACAGGCAAGATCATGTAGAGTGAAAAGACAGACAACATCATGTACAGTGAAAAGACAGACAAGATCATGTAGAGTGGACAGAAAGACAAGATCATGTTGAGTGAAGCCAGACAAGGTCATGTGGAGTGAAAAGACAGACAAGATCATGTAGAGTGAAATGACAGACAAGATCATGTTGAGTGAAGACAGACAAGATCATGTAGTGAAAAGACAGACAAGATCATATAGAGTGAAAAGACAGACAACATCATGTAGAGTGAAAAGACAGACAAGATCATGTAGAGCGAAAAGACAGCCAAGATCATATAGAGTGAAAAGACAGACAAGATCATGTAGAGTGAAAAGACAGACAAGGTCATGTAGAGTGAAAAGACAGACAAGATCATGTACAGTGAAAAGACAGACAAGATCATGTAGAGTGAAAAGACAGACAAGATCATGTTGAGTGTATCCAGACAAGGTCATGTGGAGTGAAAAGACAGTCAAGATCATGTAGAGTGAAGCCAGACAAGAAAAGGTAGAGTGAAAAGACAGACAAGATCATGTTCAGCGAAATGACAGACAAGTTCATGTAGAGTGAAAAGACAGACAAGATCAGGTAGAGTGAAAAGACAGACAAGATCAGGTAGAGTGAAAAGACAGACAAGATCATGTTGAGTGAAATGACAGACAAGATCATGTAGAGTGAAGACAGACAAGATCATGTAGAGTGAAAAGACAGACAAGATCATGTGGAGTGAAAAGACAGACAAGATCATGTAGAGCGAAAAGACAGACAAGCTCATCTAGAGTGAAAAGACAGACAAGATCATGTACAGTGAAAAGACAGACAAGATCATGTACAGTGAAAAGACAGACAAGATCATGTTGAGTGAAGCCAGACAAGGTCATGTAGAGTGAAAAGACAGGCAAGATCATGTAGAGTGAAAAGACAGACAAGCTCATTTAACAAAAAGACAGCCAAGATCATGTAGAGTGAAAAGACAGACAAGATCA
Organism: Lampris incognitus; assembly: GCF_029633865.1. NCBI lineage: Eukaryota > Metazoa > Chordata > Actinopteri > Lampriformes > Lampridae > Lampris > Lampris incognitus. The sequence goes on along the minus strand of NC_079213.1, from coordinate 53,292,029 downwards.
TGTAAAGTGAAAAGACAGACAAGATCATGTTGAGTGAAGCCAGACAAGGTCATGTGGAGTGAAAAGACAGACAAGATCCTGTAGAGTGAAAAGACAGACAAGCTCATCTAGAGTGAAAAGACAGACAAGATCATGTACAGTGAAAAGACAGACAAGATCATGTACAGTGAAAAGACAGACAAGATCATGTTGAGTGAAGCCAGACAAGGTCATGTAGAGTGAAAAGACAGGCAAGATCATGTAGAGTGAAAAGACAGACAAGCTCATTTAACAAAAAGACAGCCAAGATCATGTAGAGTGAAAAGACAGACAAGATCATGTAAAGTGAAAAGACAGACAAGATCATGTTGAGTGAAGCCAGACAAGGTCATGTGGAGTGAAAAGACAGACAAGATCCTGTAGAGTGAAAAGACAGACAAGATCATGTAGAGTGAAAAGACAGACAAGATCATGTTTAGTGAAGATAGACAAGATCATGTAGTGAAAAGACAGACAAGATCATATAGAGTGAAAAGACAGACAACATCATGCAGAGTGAAAACACAGACAAGATCATGTAGAGCGAAAAGACAGATAAGATCATGTAGAGTGAACAGACAGACAAGTTCATGTAGAGTGAAAAGACAGACAAGATCATGTAGAGTGAAAAGACAGACAAGATAATGTAGAGTGAACACAGAAAAGATAAGGTAGAGTGCCAAGAAAACGTAGAGTGAAAAGACAGACAAGATCATGTACAGCGAAAAGACAAACAAGCTCATGTAGAGTCAGAAGACAGGCAAGATCATGAAGAGAGAAAAGACAGACAAGATCATGTACAGTGAAAAGGCAGACAAGACCATGTTGAGTGAAGCCAGACAAGGTCATGTAGAGCGAAAAGACAGACAAGATCATATGGAGTGAAAAGACAGACAACATCATGCAGAGTGAAAAGACAGACAAGATCATGTAGAGTGAAAAGACAGACAAGATCATGTTGAGTGAAGACAGACAAGATCATGTAGAGTGAAAAGACAGACAAGATCATGTAGAGTGAAAAGACAGACAAGCTCATTTAGCGAAAAGACAGCCAAGATCATGTAGAGTGAAAAGACAGAAAAGATCATGTAAAGTGAAAAGACAGACAAGATCATGTACAGTGAAAAGACAGACAAGATCATGTAGAGTGGACAGACAGACAAGATCATGTTGAGTGAAGCCAGACAAGGTCATGTGGAGTGAAGCCAGACAAGAAAAGGTAGAGAGAAAAGACAGACAAGAAAAGGTAGAGTGAAAAGACAGACAAGATCATGTTCAGCGAAAAGACAGACAAGTTCATGTAGAGTGAAAAGACAGACAAGATCATGTTGAGTGAAATGACAGACATGATCATGTAGAGTGAAGAGAGACAAGATCATGTAGAGTGAAAAGACAGACAAGATCATGTGGAGTGAAAATACAGACAAGATCATGTAGAGCGAAAAGACAGCCAAGATCATCTAGAGTGAAAAGACAGACAAGATCATGTACAGTGAAAAGACAGACAAGATCATGTTGAGTGAAGCCAGACAAGGTCATGTAGAGTGAAAAGACAGGCAAGATCATGTAAAGTGAAAAGACAGACAAGATCATGTTGAGTGAAGCCAGACAAGGTCATGTGGAGTGAAAAGACAGACAAGATCCTGTAGAGTGAAAAGACAGACAAGATCATGTAGAGTGAAAAGACAGACAAGATCATGTTTAGTGAAGATAGACAAGATCATGTAGTGAAAAGACAGACAAGATCATATAGAGTGAAAAGACAGACAACATCATGCAGAGTGAAAACACAGACAAGATCATGTAGAGCGAAAAGACAGATAAGATCATGTAGAGTGAACAGACAGACAAGTTCATGTAGAGTGAAAAGACAGACAAGATCATGTAGAGTGAAAAGACAGACAAGATAATGTAGAGTGAAAAGACAGACAAGATCATGTTGAGTGAAGCCAGACAAGGTCATGTGGAGTGAAAAGACAGACAAGATCCTGTAGAGTGAAAAGACAGACAAGATCATGTAGAGTGAAAAGACAGACAAGATCATGTTTAGTGAAGATAGACAAGATCATGTAGTGAAAAGACAGACAAGATCATATAGAGTGAAAAGACAGACAACATCATGCAGAGTGAAAACACAGACAAGATCATGTAGAGCGAAAAGACAGATAAGATCATGTAGAGTGAACAGACAGACAAGTTCATGTAGAGTGAAAAGACAGACAAGATCATGTAGAGTGAAAAGACAGACAAGATAATGTAGAGTGAACACAGAAAAGATAAGGTAGAGTGCCAAGAAAACGTAGAGTGAAAAGACAGACAAGATCATGTACAGCGAAAAGACAAACAAGCTCATGTAAAGTGAAAAGACAGACAAGATCATGTACAGTGAAAAGACAGACAAGATCATGTACAGTGAAAAGGCAGACAAGACCATGTTGAGTGAAGCCAGACAAGGTCATGTAGAGTGAAGAGAGACAAGATCATGTAGAGTGAAAAGACAGACAAGATCATGTGGAGTGAAAATACAGACAAGATCATGTAGAGCGAAAAGACAGCCAAGATCATCTAGAGTGAAAAGACAGACAAGATCATGTACAGTGAAAAGACAGACAAGATCATGTTGAGTGAAGCCAGACAAGGTCATGTAGAGTGAAAAGACAGGCAAGATCATGTAGAGTGAAAAGACAGACAACATCATGTACAGTGAAAAGACAGACAAGATCATGTAGAGTGGACAGAAAGACAAGATCATGTTGAGTGAAGCCAGACAAGGTCATGTGGAGTGAAAAGACAGACAAGATCATGTAGAGTGAAATGACAGACAAGATCATGTTGAGTGAAGACAGACAAGATCATGTAGTGAAAAGACAGACAAGATCATATAGAGTGAAAAGACAGACAACATCATGTAGAGTGAAAAGACAGACAAGATCATGTAGAGCGAAAAGACAGCCAAGATCATATAGAGTGAAAAGACAGACAAGATCATGTAGAGTGAAAAGACAGACAAGGTCATGTAGAGTGAAAAGACAGACAAGATCATGTACAGTGAAAAGACAGACAAGATCATGTAGAGTGAAAAGACAGAAAAGATCATGTTGAGTGTATCCAGACAAGGTCATGTGGAGTGAAAAGACAGACAAGATCATGTAGAGTGAAGCCAGACAAGAAAAGGTAGAGTGAAAAGACAGACAAGATCATGTTCAGCGAAATGACAGACAAGTTCATGTAGAGTGAAAAGACAGACAAGATCAGGTAGAGTGAAAAGACAGACAAGATCATGTTGAGTGAAATGACAGACAAGATCATGTAGAGTGAAGACAGACAAGATCATGTAGAGTGAAAAGACAGACAAGATCATGTGGAGTGAAAAGACAGACAAGATCATGTAGAGCGAAAAGACAGACAAGCTCATCTAGAGTGAAAAGACAGACAAGATCATGTACAGTGAAAAGACAGACAAGATCATGTACAGTGAAAAGACAGACAAGATCATGTTGAGTGAAGCCAGACAAGGTCATGTAGAGTGAAAAGACAGGCAAGATCATGTAGAGTGAAAAGACAGACAAGCTCATTTAACAAAAAGACAGCCAAGATCATGTAGAGTGAAAAGACAGACAAGATCATGTAAAGTGAAAAGACAGACAAGATCATGTTGAGTGAAGCCAGACAAGGTCATGTGGAGTGAAAAGACAGACAAGATCCTGTAGAGTGAAAAGACAGACAAGATCATGTAGAGTGAAAAGACAGACAAGATCATGTTTAGTGAAGATAGACAAGATCATGTAGTGAAAAGACAGACAAGATCATATAGAGTGAAAAGACAGACAACATCATGCAGAGTGAAAACACAGACAAGATCATGTAGAGCGAAAAGACAGATAAGATCATGTAGAGTGAACAGACAGACAAGTTCATGTAGAGTGAAAAGACAGACAAGATCATGTAGAGTGAAAAGACAGACAAGATAATGTAGAGTGAACACAGAAAAGATAAGGTAGAGTGCCAAGAAAACGTAGAGTGAAAAGACAGACAAGATCATGTACAGCGAAAAGACAAACAAGCTCATGTAGAGTCAGAAGACAGGCAAGATCATGAAGAGAGAAAAGACAGACAAGATCATGTACAGTGAAAAGGCAGACAAGACCATGTTGAGTGAAGCCAGACAAGGTCATGTAGAGCGAAAAGACAGACAAGATCATATGGAGTGAAAAGACAGACAACATCATGCAGAGTGAAAAGACAGACAAGATCATGTAGAGTGAAAAGACAGACAAGATCATGTTGAGTGAAGACAGACAAGATCATGTAGAGTGAAAAGACAGACAAGATCATGTAGAGTGAAAAGACAGACAAGCTCATTTAGCGAAAAGACAGCCAAGATCATGTAGAGTGAAAAGACAGAAAAGATCATGTAAAGTGAAAAGACAGACAAGATCATGTACAGTGAAAAGACAGACAAGATCATGTAGAGTGGACAGACAGACAAGATCATGTTGAGTGAAGCCAGACAAGGTCATGTGGAGTGAAGCCAGACAAGAAAAGGTAGAGAGAAAAGACAGACAAGAAAAGGTAGAGTGAAAAGACAGACAAGATCATGTTCAGCGAAAAGACAGACAAGTTCATGTAGAGTGAAAAGACAGACAAGATCATGTTGAGTGAAATGACAGACATGATCATGTAGAGTGAAGAGAGACAAGATCATGTAGAGTGAAAAGACAGACAAGATCATGTGGAGTGAAAATACAGACAAGATCATGTAGAGCGAAAAGACAGCCAAGATCATCTAGAGTGAAAAGACAGACAAGATCATGTACAGTGAAAAGACAGACAAGATCATGTTGAGTGAAGCCAGACAAGGTCATGTAGAGTGAAAAGACAGGCAAGATCATGTAGAGTGAAAAGACAGACAACATCATGTACAGTGAAAAGACAGACAAGATCATGTAGAGTGGACAGACAGACAAGATCATGTTGAGTGAAGCCAGACAAGGTCATGTGGAGTGAAAAGACAGACAAGATCATGTAGAGTGAAATGACAGACAAGATCATGTTGAGTGAAGACAGACAAGATCATGTAGTGAAAAGACAGACAAGATCATATAGAGTGAAAAGACAGACAACATCATGCAGAGTGAAAAGACAGACAAGATCATGTAGAGCGAAAAGACAGATAAGATCATGTAGAGTGAACAGACAGACAAGTTCATGTAGAGTGAAAAGACAGACAAGATTATGTAGAGTGAAAAGACAGACAAGATAATGTAGAGTGAACACAGAAAAGATAAGGTAGAGTGCCAAGAAAACGTAGAGTGAAAAGACAGACAAGATCATGTACAGCGAAAAGACAAACAAGCTCATGTAGAGTCAGAAGACAGGCAAGATCATGAAGAGAGAAAAGACAGACAAGATCATGTACAGTGAAAAGGCAGACAAGACCATGTTGAGTGAAGCCAGACAAGGTCATGTAGAGCGAAAAGACAGACAAGATCATATGGAGTGAAAAGACAGACAACATCATGCAGAGTGAAAAGACAGACAAGATCATGTAGAGTGAAGACAGACAAGATCATGTAGAGTGAAAAGACAGACAAGATCATGTAGAGTGAAAAGACAGACAAGCTCATTTAGCGAAAAGACAGCCAAGATCATGTAGAGTGAAAAGACAGACAAGATCATGTAAAGTGAAAAGACAGACAAGATCATGTACAGTGAAAAGACAGACAAGATCATGTAGAGTGGACAGACAGACAAGATCATGTTGAGTGAAGCCAGACAAGGTCATGTGGAGTGAAGCCAGACAAGAAAAGGTAGAGAGAAAAGACAGACAAGAAAAGGTAGAGTGAAAAGACAGAGAAGATCATGTTCAGCGAAAAGACAGACAAGTTCATGTAGAGTGAAAAGACAGACAAGATCAGATAGAGTGAAAAGACAGACAAGATCATGTTGAGTGAAATGACAGACAAGATCATGTAGAGTGAAGAGAGACAAGATCATGTAGAGTGAAAAGACAGACAAGATCATGTGGAGTGAAAATACAGAAAAGATCATGTAGAGCGAAAAGACAGCCAAGATCATCTAGAGTGAAAAGACAGACAAGATCATGTACAGTGAAAAGACAGACAAGATCATGTTGAGTGAAGCCAGACAAGGTCATGTAGAGTGAAAAGACAGGCAAGATCATGTAGAGTGAAAAGACAGACAACATCATGTACAGTGAAAAGACAGACAAGATCATGTAGAGTGGACAGACAGACAAGATCATGTTGAGTGAAGCCAGACAAGGTCATGTGGAGTGAAAAGACAGACAAGATCATGTAGAGTGAAATGACAGACAAGATCATGTTGAGTGAAGACAGACAAGATCATGTAGTGAAAAGACAGACAAGATCATATAGAGTGAAAAGACAGACAACATCATGTAGAGTGAAAAGACAGACAAGATCATGTAGAGCGAAAAGACAGCCAAGATCATATAGAGTGAAAAGACAGACAAGATCATGTAGAGTGAAAAGACAGACAAGGTCATGTAGAGTGAAAAGACAGACAAGATCATGTACAGTGAAAAGACAGACAAGATCATGTAGAGTGAAAAGACAGACAAGATCATGTTGAGTGTATCCAGACAAGGTCATGTGGAGTGAAAAGACAGTCAAGATCATGTAGAGTGAAGCCAGACAAGAAAAGGTAGAGTGAAAAGACAGACAAGATCATGTTCAGCGAAATGACAGACAAGTTCATGTAGAGTGAAAAGACAGACAAGATCAGGTAGAGTGAAAAGACAGACAAGATCAGGTAGAGTGAAAAGACAGACAAGATCATGTTGAGTGAAATGACAGACAAGATCATGTAGAGTGAAGACAGACAAGATCATGTAGAGTGAAAAGACAGACAAGATCATGTGGAGTGAAAAGACAGACAAGATCATGTAGAGCGAAAAGACAGACAAGCTCATCTAGAGTGAAAAGACAGACAAGATCATGTACAGTGAAAAGACAGACAAGATCATGTACAGTGAAAAGACAGACAAGATCATGTTGAGTGAAGCCAGACAAGGTCATGTAGAGTGAAAAGACAGGCAAGATCATGTAGAGTGAAAAGACAGACAAGCTCATTTAACAAAAAGACAGCCAAGATCATGTAGAGTGAAAAGACAGACAAGATCATGTAAAGTGAAAAGACAGACAAGATCATGTTGAGTGAAGCCAGACAAGGTCATGTGGAGTGAAAAGACAGACAAGATCCTGTAGAGTGAAAAGACAGACAAGATCATGTTGAGTGAAGACAGACAAGATCATGTAGTGAAAAGACAGACAAGATCATGTAGAGTGAAAAGACAGACAAGAAAAGGTAGAGTGAAAAGACAGACAAGATCATGTTCAGCGAAAAGACAGACAAGTTCATGTAGAGTGAAAAGACAGACAAGATCAGGTAGAGTGAAAAGACAGACAAGCTCATTCAGCGAAAAGACAGCCAAGATCATATAGAGTGAAAAGACAGACAAGATCATGTAGAGTGAAAAGACAGACAAGATCATGTAGAGTGAAAAGACAGGCAAGATCATGTAGAGTGAAAAGACAGACAAGATCATGTAGAGTGAAAAGACAGACAAGATCATGTTGAGTGTATCCAGACAAGGTCATGTGGAGTGAAAAGACAGACAAGATCATGTAGAGTGAAGCCAGACAAGAAAAGGTAGAGTGAAAAGACAGACAAGATCATGTTCAGCGAAATGACAGACAAGTTCATGTAGAGTGAAAAGACAGACAAGATCATGTAGAGTGAAAAGACAGACAAGATCATGTTGAGTGAAATGACAGACAAGATCATGTAGAGTGAAGACAGACAAGATCATGTAGAGTGAAAAGACAGACAAGATCATGTGGAGTGAAAAGACAGACAAGATCATGTGGAGTGAAAAGACAGACAAGATCATGTAGAGCGAAAAGACAGACAAGATCATGTAGAGTGAAAAGACAGACAAGATCATGTTGAGTGAAATGACAGACAAGATCATGTAGAGTGAAGACAGACAAGCTCATCTAGAGTGAAAAGACAGACAAGATCATGTAGAGTGAAAAGACAGACAAGCTCATTTAGCGAAAAGACAGCCAAGATCATGTAGAGTGAAAAGACAGACAAGATCATGTAAAGTGAAAAGACAGACAAGATCATGTACAGTGAAAAGACAGACAAGATCATGTAGAGTGGACAGACAGACAAGATCATGTTGAGTGAAGCCAGACAAGGTCATGTGGAGTGAAGCCAGACAAGAAAAGGTAGAGAGAAAAGACAGACAAGAAAAGGTAGAGTGAAAAGACAGAGAAGATCATGTTCAGCGAAAAGACAGACAAGTTCATGTAGAGTGAAAAGACAGACAAGATCAGGTAGAGTGAAAAGACAGACAAGATCATGTTGAGTGAAATGACAGACAAGATCATGTAGAGTGAAGAGAGACAAGATCATGTAGAGTGAAAAGACAGACAAGATCATGTGGAGTGAAAATACAGAAAAGATCATGTAGAGCGAAAAGACAGCCAAGATCATCTAGAGTGAAAAGACAGACAAGATCATGTACAGTGAAAAGACAGACAAGATCATGTTGAGTGAAGCCAGACAAGGTCATGTAGAGTGAAAAGACAGGCAAGATCATGTAGAGTGAAAAGACAGACAACATCATGTACAGTGAAAAGACAGACAAGATCATGTAGAGTGGACAGACAGACAAGATCATGTTGAGTGAAGCCAGACAAGGTCATGTGGAGTGAAAAGACAGACAAGATCATGTAGAGTGAAATGACAGACAAGATCATGTTGAGTGAAGACAGACAAGATCATGTAGTGAAAAGACAGACAAGATCATATAGAGTGAAAAGACAGACAACATCATGTAGAGTGAAAAGACAGACAAGATCATGTAGAGCGAAAAGACAGCCAAGATCATATAGAGTGAAAAGACAGACAAGATCATGTAGAGTGAAAAGACAGACAAGGTCATGTAGAGTGAAAAGACAGACAAGATCATGTACAGTGAAAAGACAGACAAGATCATGTAGAGTGAAAAGACAGACAAGATCATGTTGAGTGTATCCAGACAAGGTCATGTGGAGTGAAAAGACAGTCAAGATCATGTAGAGTGAAGCCAGACAAGAAAAGGTAGAGTGAAAAGACAGACAAGATCATGTTCAGCGAAATGACAGACAAGTTCATGTAGAGTGAAAAGACAGACAAGATCAGGTAGAGTGAAAAGACAGACAAGATCAGGTAGAGTGAAAAGACAGACAAGATCATGTTGAGTGAAATGACAGACAAGATCATGTAGAGTGAAGACAGACAAGATCATGTAGAGTGAAAAGACAGACAAGATCATGTGGAGTGAAAAGACAGACAAGATCATGTAGAGCGAAAAGACAGACAAGCTCATCTAGAGTGAAAAGACAGACAAGATCATGTACAGTGAAAAGACAGACAAGATCATGTACAGTGAAAAGACAGACAAGATCATGTTGAGTGAAGCCAGACAAGGTCATGTAGAGTGAAAACACAGGCAAGATCATGTAGAGTGAAAAGACAGACAAGCTCATTTAACAAAAAGACAGCCAAGATCATGTAGAGTGAAAAGACAGACAAGATCATGTAAAGTGAAAAGACAGACAAGATCATGTTGAGTGAAGCCAGACAAGGTCATGTGGAGTGAAAAGACAGACAAGATCCTGTAGAGTGAAAAGACAGACAAGATCATGTTGAGTGAAGACAGACAAGATCATGTAGTGAAAAGACAGACAAGATCATGTAGAGTGAAAAGACAGACAAGAAAAGGTAGAGTGAAAAGACAGACAAGATCATGTTCAGCGAAAAGACAGACAAGTTCATGTAGAGTGAAAAGACAGACAAGATCAGGTAGAGTGAAAAGACAGACAAGCTCATTCAGCGAAAAGACAGCCAAGATCATATAGAGTGAAAAGACAGACAAGATCATGTAGAGTGAAAAGACAGACAAGATCATGTAGAGTGAAAAGACAGGCAAGATCATGTAGAGTGAAAAGACAGACAAGATCATGTAGAGTGAAAAGACAGACAAGATCATGTTGAGTGTATCCAGACAAGGTCATGTGGAGTGAAAAGACAGACAAGATCATGTAGAGTGAAGCCAGACAAGAAAAGGTAGAGTGAAAAGACAGACAAGATCATGTTCAGCAAAATGACAGACAAGTTCATGTAGAGTGAAAAGACAGACAAGATCATGTAGAGTGAAAAGACAGACAAGATCATGTTGAGTGAAATGACAGACAAGATCATGTAGAGTGAAGACAGACAAGATCATGTAGAGTGAAAAGACAGACAAGATCATGTGGAGTGAAAAGACAGACAAGATCATGTGGAGTGAAAAGACAGACAAGATCATGTAGAGCGAAAAGACAGACAAGATCATGTAGAGTGAAAAGACAGACAAGATCATGTTGAGTGAAATGACAGACAAGATCATGTAGAGTGAAGACAGACAAGCTCATCTAGAGTGAAAAGACAGACAAGATCATGTACAGTGAAAAGACAGACAAGATCATGTACAGTGAAAAGACAGACAAGATCATGTTGAGTGAAGCCAGACAAGGTCATGTAGAGTGAAAAGACAGGCAAGATCATGTAGAGTGAAAAGACAGACAAGATCATGTTGAGTTAAGACAGACAAGATCATGTTGAGTGATAAGACAGACAAGATCATGTAGAGTGAAAAGACAGACAAGCTCATTTAACGAAAAGACAGCCAAGATCATGTAGAGTGAAAAGACAGACAAGATCATGTAGAGTGAAAAGACAGACAAGATCATGTTGAGTGAAGCCAGACAAGGTCATGTGGAGTGAAAAGACAGACAAGATCCTGTAGAGTGAAAAGACAGACAAGATCATGTTGAGTGAAGACAGACAAGATCATGTAGTGAAAAGACAGACAAGATCATGTAGAGTGAAAAGACAGACAACATCATGTAGAGTGAAAAGACAGACAAGATCATGTAGTGCGAAAACACAGATAAGATCATGTAGAGTGAACAGACAGACAAGTTCATGTAGAGTGAAAAGACAGACAAGATTATGTAGAGTGAAAAGACAGACAAGATAATGTAGAGTGAAAACAGAAAAGATAAGGTAGAGTGAAAAGACAGCCAAGAAAAGGTAGAGTGAAAAGACAGACAAGATCATGTACAGCGAAAGACAAACAAGCTCATGTAGAGTCAGAAGACAGGCAAGATCATGAAGAGTGAAAAGACAGACAAGCTCATCTAGAGATAAAAGACAGACAAGATCATGTACAGTGACAAGACAGACAAGATCATGTAGAGTGAAAAGACAGACAAGATCATGTACAGTGAAAAGACAGACAAGATCATGTAGAGTGAAAAGACAGACAAGTTCATGTTGAGTGTATCCAGACAAGGTCATGTGGAGTGAAAAGACAGACAAGATCATGTAGAGTGAAGCCAGACAAGAAAAGGTAGAGTGAAAAGACAGACAAGATCATGTTCAGCGAAATGACAGACAAGTTCATGTAGAGTGAAAAGACAGACAAGATCAGGTAGTGAAAAGACAGACAAGATCATGTTGAGTGAAATGACAGACAAGATCATGTAGAGTGAAGACAGACAAGATCATGTAGAGTGAAAAGACAGACAAGATCATGTGGAGTGAAAAGACAGACAAGATCATGTAGAGCGAAAAGACAGACAAGCTCATCTAGAGTGAAAAGACAGACAAGATCATGTACAGTGAAAAGACAGACAAGATCATGTACAGTGAAAAGACAGACAAGATCATGTTGAGTGAAGCCAGACAAGGTCATGTAGAGTGAAAAGACATGCAAGATCATGTAGAGTGAAAAGACAGACAAGCTCATTTAACAAAAAGACAGCCAAGATCATGTAGAGTGAAAAGACAGACAAGATCATGTAAAGTGAAAAGACAGACAAGATCATGTTGAGTGAAGCCAGACAAGGTCATGTGGAGTGAAAAGACAGACAAGATCCTGTAGAGTGAAAAGACAGACAAGATCATGTAGAGTGAAAAGACAGACAAGATCATGTTTAGTGAAGATAGACAAGATCATGTAGTGAAAAGACAGACAAGATCATGTAGAGTGGACAGACAGACAAGATCATGTTGAGTGAAGCCAGACAAGGTCATGTGGAGTGAAAAGACAGACAAGATCATGTAGAGTGAAATGACAGACAAGATCATGTTGAGTGAAGACAGACAAGATCATGTAGTGAAAAGACAGACAAGATCATATAGAGTGAAAAGACAGACAACATCATGCAGAGTGAAAAGACAGACAAGATCATGTAGAGCGAAAAGACAGATAAGATCATGTAGAGTGAACAGACAGACAAGTTCATGTAGAGTGAAAAGACAGACAAGATTATGTAGAGTGAAAAGACAGACAAGATAATGTAGAGTGAACACAGAAAAGATAAGGTAGAGTGCCAAGATAACGTAGAGTGAAAAGACAGACAAGATCATGTACAGCGAAAAGACAAACAAGCTCATGTAGAGTCAGAAGACAGGCAAGATCATGAAGAGAGAAAAGACAGACAAGATCATGTACAGTGAAAAGGCAGACAAGACCATGTTGAGTGAAGCCAGACAAGGTCATGTAGAGCGAAAAGACAGACAAGATCATATGGAGTGAAAAGACAGACAACATCATGCAGAGTGAAAAGACAGACAAGATCATGTAGAGTGAAAAGACAGACAAGATCATGTTGAGTGAAGACAGACAAGATCATGTAGAGTGAAAAGACAGATAAGATCATGTAGAGTGAAAAGACAGACAAGTTCATTTAGCGAAAAGACAGCCAAGATCATGTAGAGTGAAAAGACAGAAAAGATCATGTAAAGTGAAAAGACAGACAAGATCATGTACAGTGAAAAGACAGACAAGATCATGTAGAGTGGACAGACAGACAAGATCATGTTGAGTGAAGCCAGACAAGGTCATGTGGAGTGAAGCCAGACAAGAAAAGGTAGAGAGAAAAGACAGACAAGAAAAGGTAGAGTGAAAAGACAGACAAGATCATGTTCAGCGAAAAGACAGACAAGTTCATGTAGAGTGAAAAGACAGACAAGATCATGTTGAGTGAAATGACAGACATGATCATGTAGAGTGAAGAGAGACAAGATCATGTAGAGTGAAAAGACAGACAAGATCATGTGGAGTGAAAATACAGACAAGATCATGTAGAGCGAAAAGACAGCCAAGATCATCTAGAGTGAAAAGACAGACAAGATCATGTACAGTGAAAAGACAGACAAGATCATGTTGAGTGAAGCCAGACAAGGTCATGTAGAGTGAAAAGACAGGCAAGATCATGTAGAGTGAAAAGACAGACAACATCATGTACAGTGAAAAGACAGACAAGATCATGTAGAGTGGACAGACAGACAAGATCATGTTGAGTGAAGCCAGACAAGGTCATGTGGAGTGAAAAGACAGACAAGATCATGTAGAGTGAAATGACAGACAAGATCATGTTGAGTGAAGACAGACAAGATCATGTAGTGAAAAGACAGACAAGATCATATAGAGTGAAAAGACAGACAACATCATGCAGAGTGAAAAGACAGACAAGATCATGTAGAGCGAAAAGACAGATAAGATCATGTAGAGTGAACAGACAGACAAGTTCATGTAGAGTGAAAAGACAGACAACATCATGCAGAGTGAAAAGACAGACAAGATCATGTACAGTGAAAAGACAGACAAGATCATGTTGAGTGAAGCCAGACAAGGTCATGTAGAGTGAAAAGACAGGCAAGATCATGTAGAGTGAAAAGACAGACAAGATCATGTTGAGTTAAGACAGACAAGATCATGTTGAGTGATAAGACAGACAAGATCATGTAGAGTGAAAAGACAGACAAGCTCATTTAACGAAAAGACAGCCAAGATCATGTAGAGTGAAAAGACAGACAAGATCATGTAGAGTGAAAAGACAGACAAGATCATGTTGAGTGAAGCCAGACAAGGTCATGTGGAGTGAAAAGACAGACAAGATCCTGTAGAGTGAAAAGACAGACAAGATCATGTTGAGTGAAGACAGACAAGATCATGTAGTGAAAAGACAGACAAGATCATGTAGAGTGAAAAGACAGACAACATCATGTAGAGTGAAAAGACAGACAAGATCATGTAGTGCGAAAACACAGATAAGATCATGTAGAGTGAACAGACAGACAAGTTCATGTAGAGTGAAAAGACAGACAAGATTATGTAGAGTGAAAAGACAGACAAGATAATGTAGAGTGAAAACAGAAAAGATAAGGTAGAGTGAAAAGACAGCCAAGAAAAGGTAGAGTGAAAAGACAGACAAGATCATGTACAGCGAAAGACAAACAAGCTCATGTAGAGTCAGAAGACAGGCAAGATCATGAAGAGTGAAAAGACAGACAAGCTCATCTAGAGTTAAAAGACAGACAAGATCATGTACAGTGACAAGACAGACAAGATCATGTAGAGTGAAAAGACAGACAAGATCATGTACAGTGAAAAGACAGACAAGATCATGTAGAGTGAAAAGACAGACAAGATCATGTTGAGTGTATCCAGACAAGGTCATGTGGAGTGAAAAGACAGACAAGATCATGTAGAGTGAAGCCAGACAAGAAAAGGTAGAGTGAAAAGACAGACAAGATCATGTTCAGCGAAATGACAGACAAGTTCATGTAGAGTGAAAAGACAGACAAGATCAGGTAGAGTGAAAAGACAGACAAGATCATGTTGAGTGAAATGACAGACAAGATCATGTAGAGTGAAAAGACAGACAAGCTCATTTAACAAAAAGACAGCCAAGATCATGTAGAGTGAAAAGACAGACAAGATCATGTAAAGTGAAAAGACAGACAAGATCATGTTGAGTGAAGCCAGACAAGGTCATGTGGAGTGAAAAGACAGACAAGATCCTGTAGAGTGAAAAGACAGACAAGATCATGTTGAGTGAAGACAGACAAGATCATGTAGTGAAAAGACAGACAAGATCATGTAGAGTGAAAAGACAGACAAGAAAAGGTAGAGTGAAAAGACAGACAAGATCATGTTCAGCGAAAAGACAGACAAGTTCATGTAGAGTGAAAAGACAGACAAGATCAGGTAGAGTGAAAAGACAGACAAGCTCATTCAGCGAAAAGACAGCCAAGATCATATAGAGTGAAAAGACAGACAAGATCATGTAGAGTGAAAAGACAGACAAGATCATGTAGAGTGAAAAGACAGACAAGATCATGTAGAGTGAAAAGACAGACAAGATCATGTAGAGTGAAAAGACAGACAAGATCATGTTGAGTGTATCCAGACAAGGTCATGTGGAGTGAAAAGACAGACAAGATCATGTAGAGTGAAGCCAGACAAGAAAAGGTAGAGTGAAAAGACAGACAAGATCATGTTCAGCGAAATGACAGACAAGTTCATGTAGAGTGAAAAGACAGACAAGATCATGTAGAGTGAAAAGTGAGACAAGATCATGTTGAGTGAAATGACAGACAAGATCATGTAGAGTGAAGACAGACAAGATCATGTAGAGTGAAAAGACAGACAAGATCATGTGGAGTGAAAAGACAGACAAGATCATGTGGAGTGAAAAGACAGACAAGATCATGTAGAGCGAAAAGACAGACAAGATCATGTAGAGTGAAAAGACAGACAAGATCATGTTGAGTGAAATGACAGACAAGATCATGTAGAGTGAAGACAGACAAGCTCATCTAGAGTGAAAAGACAGACAAGATCATGTACAGTGAAAAGACAGACAAGATCATGTACAGTGAAAAGACAGACAAGATCATGTTGAGTGAAGCCAGACAAGGTCATGTAGAGTGAAAAGACAGGCAAGCTCATGTAGAGTGAAAAGACAGACAAGATCATGTTGAGTGAAGACAGACAAGATCATGTTGAGTGATAAGACAGACAAGATCATGTAGAGTGAAAAGACAGACAAGCTCATTTAACGAAAAGACAGCCAAGATCATGTAGAGTGAAAAGACAGACAAGATCATGTAGAGTGAAAAGACAGACAAGATCATGTTGAGTGAAGCCAGACAAGGTCATGTAGAGCGAAAAGACAGACAAGATCATATGGAGTGAAAAGACAGACAACATCATGCAGAGTGAAAAGACAGACAAGATCATGTAGAGTGAAGACAGACAAGATCATGTAGAGTGAAAAGACAGACAAGATCATGTAGAGTGAAAAGACAGACAAGCTCATTTAGCGAAAAGACAGCCAAGATCATGTGGAGTGAAAAGACAGACAAGATCATGTAAAGTGAAAAGACAGACAAGATCATGTACAGTGAAAAGACAGACAAGATCATGTAGAGTGGACAGACAGACAAGATCATGTTGAGTGAAGCCAGACAAGGTCATGTGGAGTGAAGCCAGACAAGAAAAGGTAGAGAGAAAAGACAGACAAGAAAAGGTAGAGTGAAAAGACAGACAAGATCATGTTCAGCGAAAAGACAGACAAGTTCATGTAGAGTGAAAAGACAGACAAGATCAGGTAGAGTGAAAAGACAGACAAGATCATGTTGAGTGAAATGACAGACAAGATCATGTAGAGTGAAGAGAGACAAGATCATGTAGAGTGAAAAGACAGACAAGATCATGTGGAGTGAAAATACAGACAAGATCATGTAGAGCGAAAAGACAGCCAAGATCATCTAGAGTGAAAAGACAGACAAGATCATGTACAGTGAAAAGACAGACAAGATCATGTTGAGTGAAGCCAGACAAGGTCATGTAGAGTGAAAAGACAGGCAAGATCATGTAGAGTGAAAAGACAGACAACATCATGTACAGTGAAAAGACAGACAAGATCATGTAGAGTGGACAGACAGACAAGATCATGTTGAGTGAAGCCAGACAAGGTCATGTGGAGTGAAAAGACAGACAAGATCATGTAGAGTGAAATGACAGACAAGATCATGTTGAGTGAAGACAGACAAGATCATGTAGTGAAAAGACAGACAAGATCATATAGAGTGAAAAGACAGACAACATCATGTAGAGTGAAAAGACAGACAAGATCATGTAGAGCGAAAAGACAGCCAAGATCATATAGAGTGAAAAGACAGACAAGATCATGTAGAGTGAAAAGACAGACAAGGTCATGTAGAGTGAAAAGACAGACAAGATCATGTACAGTGAAAAGACAGACAAGATCATGTAGAGTGAAAAGACAGACAAGATCATGTTGAGTGTATCCAGACAAGGTCATGTGGAGTGAAAAGACAGTCAAGATCATGTAGAGTGAAGCCAGACAAGAAAAGGTAGAGTGAAAAGACAGACAAGATCATGTTCAGCGAAATGACAGACAAGTTCATGTAGAGTGAAAAGACAGACAAGATCAGGTAGAGTGAAAAGACAGACAAGATCAGTAGAGTGAAAAGACAGACAAGATCATGTTGAGTGAAATGACAGACAAGATCATGTAGAGTGAAGACAGACAAGATCATGTAGAGTGAAAAGACAGACAAGATCATGTGGAGTGAAAAGACAGACAAGATCATGTAGAGCGAAAAGACAGACAAGCTCATCTAGAGTGAAAAGACAGACAAGATCATGTACAGTGAAAAGACAGACAAGATCATGTACAGTGAAAAGACAGACAAGATCATGTTGAGTGAAGCCAGACAAGGTCATGTAGAGTGAAAAGACAGGCAAGATCATGTAGAGTGAAAAGACAGACAAGCTCATTTAACAAAAAGACAGCCAAGATCATGTAGAGTGAAAAGACAGACAAGATCATGTAAAGTGAAAAGACAGACAAGATCATGTTGAGTGAAGCCAGACAAGGTCATGTGGAGTGAAAAGACAGACAAGATCCTGTAGAGTGAAAAGACAGACAAGATCATGTTGAGTGAAGACAGACAAGATCATGTAGTGAAAAGACAGACAAGATCATGTAGAGTGAAAAGACAGACAAGAAAAGGTAGAGTGAAAAGACAGACAAGATCATGTTCAGCGAAAAGACAGACAAGTTCATGTAGAGTGAAAAGACAGACAAGATCAGGTAGAGTGAAAAGACAGACAAGCTCATTCAGCGAAAAGACAGCCAAGATCATATAGAGTGAAAAGACAGACAAGATCATGTAGAGTGAAAAGACAGACAAGATCATGTAGAGTGAAAAGACAGACAAGATCATGTAGAGTGAAAAGACAGACAAGATCATGTAGAGTGAAAAGACAGACAAGATCATGTTGAGTGTATCCAGACAAGGTCATGTGGAGTGAAAAGACAGACAAGATCATGTAGAGTGAAGCCAGACAAGAAAAGGTAGAGTGAAAAGACAGACAAGATCATGTTCAGCGAAATGACAGACAAGTTCATGTAGAGTGAAAAGACAGACAAGATCATGTAGAGTGAAAAGACAGACAAGATCATGTTGAGTGAAATGACAGACAAGATCATGTAGAGTGAAGACAGACAAGATCATGTAGAGTGAAAAGACAGACAAGATCATGTGGAGTGAAAAGACAGACAAGATCATGTGGAGTGAAAAGACAGACAAGATCATGTAGAGCGAAAAGACAGACAAGATCATGTAGAGTGAAAAGACAGACAAGATCATGTTGAGTGAAATGACAGACAAGATCATGTAGAGTGAAGACAGACAAGCTCATCTAGAGTGAAAAGACAGACAAGATCATGTACAGTGAAAAGACAGACAAGATCATGTACAGTGAAAAGACAGACAAGATCATGTTGAGTGAAGCCAGACAAGGTCATGTAGAGTGAAAAGACAGGCAAGATCATGTAGAGTGAAAAGACAGACAAGATCATGTTGAGTGAAGACAGACAAGATCATGTTGAGTGATAAGACAGACAAGATCATGTAGAGTGAAAAGACAGACAAGCTCATTTAACGAAAAGACAGCCAAGATCATGTAGAGTGAAAAGACAGACAAGATCATGTAGAGTGAAAAGACAGACAAGATCCTGTAGAGTGAAAAGACAGACAAGATCATGTTGAGTGAAGACAGACAAGATCATGTAGTGAAAAGACAGACAAGATCATGTAGAGTGAAAAGACAGACAACATCATGTAGAGTGAAAAGACAGACAACATCATGTAGTGCGAAAACACAGATAAGATCATGTAGAGTGAACAGACAGACAAGTTCATGTAGAGTGAAAAGACAGACAAGATTATGTAGAGTGAAAAGACAGACAAGATAATGTAGAGTGAAAACAGAAAAGATAAGGTAGAGTGAAAAGACAGCCAAGAAAAGGTAGAGTGAAAAGACAGACAAGATCATGTACAGCGAAAGACAAACAAGCTCATGTAGAGTCAGAAGACAGGCAAGATCATGAAGAGTGAAAAGACAGACAAGCTCATCTAGAGTTAAAAGACAGACAAGATCATGTACAGTGACAAGACAGACAAGATCATGTACAGTGAAAAGACAGACAAGGTCATGTAGAGTGAGAAGACAGACAAGATCATGTACAGTGAAAAGACAGACAAGATCATGTAGAGTGAAAAGACAGACAAGATCATGTAGAGTGAAAAGACAGACAAGATCATGTAGAGCGAAAAGACAGACAAGACCATGTAGAGCGAAAAGACAGACAAGGTCATGTAGAGTGAAAAGACAGACAAGATCATGTTGAGTGAAGACAGACAAGATAAGGTAGAGTGAAAAGACAGACAAGATCATGTAGAGTGAAAAGATGGTTGTTGGTTGTTTGGTTGTTGGCTCTTTTAGGTTGACTTGTTGGGTGGCAATATGTTGGCCGAGCTACACTTGGTGTGGGGTTGTTGGTTGTTAGTTGTTGGCTGTTTGGTTGACTTGTTGGTTGAGCAAAAGCTGAGCTTAAGAATGTTGGTCCCAGTCTGGCTGTGAGTAATACCATGGTAAATCATCATTCATTTAAGCCAATTATCCATCCATCCATCCATCCATCCATTATCCAGACCGCTTATCCTGCTCTCAGGGTCGCGAGGATGCTGGAGCCTATCCCAGCAGTCATTGGGCGGCAGGCAGGGAGAGACCCTGCACAGGCCGCCAGGTCGTGAGAAAAAAAACCATTACAACAAGAAAAGTAGAAATGGTCTTAAAGTATGCCAAAATCCAGACTGGACAAATTGACGTTTGGAATCGGACGAATGTGGAGAGCAAGGCTAGTCATAGATGCGGGGCATCCAGGTAGCGTAGCGGTCTATTCCGCTGCCTACCAACACGGGTGATTTCCAGATCGAATCCCCTTTACCTCTGGCTTGGTCCGGCATCTCTACAGACACAATTGGCCGTATTTGCAGATGGGAAGCCAGATGTGGGTATGTGTCCTGTTCGCTGCATTAGCGCCTCCTCTGGTCGGTCGGGGCGTCTGCTCAGGGGGGAGGGGGAACTGGGGGGAATAGTGTGATCCTCCCACGTGCTACGTCCCCCTGGGGAAACTCCTCGCTGTCAGGTGAAAAGAAGCGGCTGGTGACTCCACATGTATCGGAGGAGATATGTGGTAGGCTACAGCCCTCCCCGGATCAGCAGACGGGGTGGAGCAACAACTGGGATGGCTTGGAAGAGTGGGGTACTTGGCCGAATACAATTGGGGAGAAAAAGCCAATAAAAAATAGGGTGGGTCAAATGTAAAGCCCCTTCTCTCTCTCTCTCTCTCTCTTCCATCCCTTCCTTCTGCTGTACTGAAGGCAGAATGGTCTGCCGTGGCAGTGTTAACACGATGTACAGTTGTTGATGTTGTCATTCTATTGCTTAAATTAACCCCTGCTGTCCCTTCTATGCCTGGGTTCAGCTATTTGCATTATCCTATGGTGACATTGTTTTGCTGTCTACACACCATGGACCAGACCCACTTTGGCACTGAAGAGCGTATGTTTAGGTTAATTTTGCTTGAAAAATGGTTTCCATAGGCTAGATGTGTCCATAGGCCA
Organism: Lampris incognitus; assembly: GCF_029633865.1. Classification (NCBI taxonomy): domain Eukaryota; kingdom Metazoa; phylum Chordata; class Actinopteri; order Lampriformes; family Lampridae; genus Lampris; species Lampris incognitus. The sequence goes on along the minus strand of NC_079213.1, from coordinate 53,271,074 downwards.
GATGTTCCCATAGGCCAGATGTTCCCATAGGCTAGATGTGTCCATAGGCTAGATGTTCCCATAGGCTAGGTGTGTCCATAGGCTAGATGTGTCCATAGGCTAGGTGTGTCCATAGGCTACATGTTCCCATAGGCTAGGTGTGTCCATAGGCCAGGTGTGTCCATAGGCCAGGTGTGTCCATAGACAATGTGTTTCCATAGGCTAGGTGTTTCCATAGGCTAGATATTCCCATAGGCTATATATTCCCATAGGCTAGATGTTCCCATAGCACAGACTAGGTATTTCCATAGGCTCGGTGTTCCCATAGGCTAGATGTTTCCATAGGCTAGATGTTTCCATAGGCTAGGTGTTTCCATAGGCTTGGTGTTTCCATAAGCTCGGTGTACCCATAGGCTCGGTGTTCCCATAGGCTAGATGTTTCCATAGGCTTGGTGTTTCCATAGGCTAGATGTTTCCATAGGCTAGTTGTGTCCGTAGGCTAGATGTTCCCATAGGCTAGGTGTGTCCATAGGCTAGGTGTGTCCCACTTATGTTTCCTTTTTTAGCGGATGTCTTTGACATGATGAAATGATTGTTTTGCTGGCTCAACACACAAGTGGGAAATAAAAGTACTTCTAAAAGTACATGGAGAAATTCAAGTGCAAAACAAGGTATGTGTACAGAAACAGTCAGTGCAGACTTTGGATGTACTTTGTACATTGTGTAGATTGTGACTAAAGTGGGACTAGCTTTAGTGTAAAACACGCTGTTGTCAAAGCGATACTTCACTTGTTAAGTAGCCTAACAGTAAAGTAAATTAAAGACTGAAGTGTGACAGGCTGTATATTCATACTGTTCCTGCTAACAAAATGTGTGTCTGTTTAAGCAAGTCTCATGTAGTTGGGTTTGTGTTAGAGAGTCAGTCAACATCACTTGCCGTCTACAGCTGACCTAATTATTTTTTTAACGATTTTCGAGAGATGAGCAGAGGAGCCCATGGTGACTGCCTTTGCATGAGGCCCAGAAATTCATGCAACACCCCTGCCAATGCACATTCAGCGGAGAGTCGTGGTTCTCGTGTTTATGTTTAAAGCAGTCAAGCTTTGATTTAGTCTGTTTATTGTTGTTGTTGTATTGGAAAAGAGGATTGCAAAAGACTGCAAGATAAACCAAGACAAAGGACCTCTGGTGGTACAGTCATGGTCTTACTTCCACTGCAGATGGGCTAATTAGAATAGTGCTACGATAGGACAGTGCAAAACAGTGCATGGGAGATATGGTAGATAATGTACATCACCGTCCATATTGTACCAGTTAGTCCTCACACACACACACACACACACACACACACACACACACACGCCTGTCTATAGCTGCTGAGGACTAACTGGTACAGTATGGACGGTGATGGACAGTATGTACCATATCTCCCATGCACTGTTTGGCACTGTCCTGTAGTAGCACTATTCTGCACTTTTAAAAGCCACTGCTATCTTTTATTGTCTCATCATCACTTTCCCACCTCACTTGTTTATACTAAATGTTGTGTGTTCTTGTTTTTATCTTGGTTTTAACCATTTACCTCGTCTGGTGCGGCTGGTCTGACAGTCTCCACATGACACGATAAAGTGTCTTACATAACATGTCTGCCCGCTCGTTTACTACCTGCCGAGTCACACGGTCGACTCCACTTTGCGTTAGCGAGGTGCAGAGCAGAGCTGGTGCAAGACAACAACACCACAACAGTACAACGAGTCCTGCCCAGTCTGCTGCAGGTCGGTGCGCTGCGGAACTCCGCCGACGTCATATTAGGTTGGGAAGTGAACGTGCATCTAAAGTGGCACGTTCATGTCAACACTACTCGGGCTATGACGCTGTGTGGCACACGGTCTGGCTGCCGGGTGCGGGTCATGGGAAGGGAGGGAGGGAGGACGGGTGGTGCTTGGTTATCTGGGCTAGTTCCTCGGGTAATGAGCGAGTCTACACCCGGCCTGCTCTCGCCACAGGGCTTCTTGTGTCGGTCCGCTAGGACCTTGTGAATTGGCAGGTGGGTATTAGGTTCTCAGCGTGCCTTGTGTGTTGTTTAGTGGGTCATCTGACACATTTACAAGTGAAAGGTTTACAGGAAACAGCCGCTGTAACACATGTCATATGTTGTGCAAGCTACTGCATTTACCTGCAGAGTCCACCTTCGGTAGGAAAGCCAGATGGTCTTTCTGGTCGTCGGGCAACACCAGCAGCATCCTGGCAGACGCAGAGACCCCCGGTTAACTTTAGCTCGTCAAAGTGTGGTAAAAGAGACGGACAAGGCGAGCACGCAGCACAGCACCAACCCGGCCAGCCAGTCACGTGAACGCTGTGCCGGAACCCGGTCACATGACTACCACGCGTGGCGTCACACTCTGCCGCCGGAGGGAAGCGCTGAGCAGTGTTTCATGCGACTAGCCAGAAACTTTTTTTTAAATATATTTTTATTGAACATTGTTCATGTTCATGTACAGATTCTTGAAGAAAGTTCATTATAAAACAAACATGGCAAATATACATTCCATCCAAAAATACATAGATATATCCAAAGTGCCAAAGGGAACAGTATGTTGTGGCAGGAATGAGGAAAAACACAGGAGACCAAGGCGAGTTTGATGTTTATTCCTCAACTCCAAAAACCAACTGCAGCCGGAACAACCCTGCACCGGCGAGCCCGGGAACATAAACCACGCCCCCAGCTCACAGTCCTGCTGGGTGAGAGGCATAGCCCCTAGTGTCCGCCACAAATCCCCCCCCCCCCCCCGAACATCCAGAAGGGACTCCTGGAAAGAAAATGAGTGTCTCACTGGAGGCTTAAGCAGCCTGCCATAACGGCTGCGCCGTCCCTCAGCCGAAACAGTAGGTGAAACACAGTCCAAAGCCGGCTGAGAAGCAGAACGCTGAACCCGTGAAGACACTGCCGGGGTCCTGGAAGGAGGACGACCCCGACGGGGAACCTGGGCCGGAAACAACTTCGCCTGCCACCCTGTGCGCCGGTTTACGCCTATCAAGCGTGACACGCTCCCTACGCCCACCCATACCTAGCACAAAACCCTTAGGACCCGTCTCAAGAACCCGAATTGGGCCATCGTATGGGGGTTGGAGGGGTGAGCGGTGAGCATCATGCCGTACAAAAACAAAACGACCCGACATGAGCTCCGCAGGCACGAACGACCGCGGAAAACAGTGGTGAACGGGGCCTGGAACCCGAGTGCTGTCGGACAAAAAAGGATAAACGGCCGGACGGGGTCGAGGAGCGGAACTCCCAGGCAAAAATTCCCCAGGGACGCGGAGCGGCTGACCGAGCACCAGCTCAGCGGGTGACGCGTCGAGGTCCTCCTTAGGAGCCGAACGCAACCCGAGCATAACCCAAGGTAAACGATCCACCCAGTTACCATCCGAGAGCGCAGCGCGCACGTGCTGCCTTGAGCGACCGGTGAAAACGTTCACACAACCCGTTAGCCTGAGGGTGATACGCGGTAGTGCGGTGTACCTGCACACCCAAGGATCGCGCAAGTGCCGACCAGAGCTCTGACACGAACTGGGGGCCCCTGTCTGAGGTGATATCTGACGGAGTGCCGAAACGGGCGACCCAGGAGGAAAGAAAAGCGCGTGCAACATCCGAGGATGTTGTGGAGGATAGAGGGACAGCCTCTGGCCACCTGGTGGTCCGATCTACCATTGTGAGCAGGTGCGTAAAACCCTGTGAAGAAGGTAGAGGGCCCACCAGGTCCACATGCACGTAGTCGAAACGTCTGGCCGGGATCAGAAACGGTTCGAGGGGCGATTTAGTGTGCTGGTGGACCTTAGCGCGCTGGCACGCTACACATGCAGCTGCCCACCCCTTGACGTCCTTGCGGAGGCCAGGCCAGACGAACTTGGAACCGACCAACTTCACCGACGCCCGAACTCCAGGGTGCGAGAGGGAGTGAATCGAATCGAAAACTCGACGGCGCCAGGCCACTGGAACAACGGGGCGGGGACGGCCGGTGGCGACATCGCAGAGGAGGGCAGGACTGCCTTCCTGCATCACAGCGTCCTCTAGCTTGAAACCGGTACGCGTTGACCTAAGGGCAAGGGCGTCCGGGTCGCTGGGCTGGTCGGCAGCCATAGCGGAGAAATCCACACCGAGGTGCACAGGACACACAAGCACACGCGACAGACAATCAGCAACAGGGTTGGACTTCCCGGCCACATGCTGAATGTCCGTTGTGAACTCGGAGATCGCCGCTAGGTGGCGCTGTTGACGAGCAGACCACGGCTCAGTCACCTTGGACATGGCAAAAGTCAGCGGCTTATGAGCCACATAAGCCGTGAATGGGCGACCCTCCAGCAGGAAGCGGAAATGCCGGGTTGCAAGGTGCAGTGCCAGCAACTCCCGGTCAAAAACGCTGTACTTGCGCTCGCTATCCCGCAGTTTGCGGCTAAAAAATGCGAGTGGCTGCCACGCATTCGCCACACGCTGTTCAACCACAGCCCCCACGGCTATGTCAGACGCATCGGTTGTTAAAGCTATGGACGCCGTGGGTGTGGGATGGGCGAGGAGGGCAGCGTTAGCCAGGGCGCACTTAGCTCCGTCAAAGGCCTGGACCTGTTCGGGAGTCCAGTCGACAGGGTCGTTAGCCTTCTTAAGCCGCAGGGCTTCGTAAAGTGGCTGAAGGAGGTGGGCAGCGTGAGGGAGGAAACGGTTATAGAAATTCACCATTCCCAAGAATTCCTGCAATGCCTTAACAGAGACTGGGCGGGGAAATTCCGCCACCGCTTGCACCTTAGAAGGCAACGGGACCGCGCCTTGCGGCGAAATGCGGTGACCCAAGAAGTCAATCACCGGCAGTCCAAACTGACACTTGGCCGGGTTGACTATCTGGCTGTGTTCGTCCAGACGACGGAAAACCTGTTTCAGGTGCGCCAGGTGCTCTTCAGCTGACGGACTGGCCACTAATATGTCGTCGAGATAAACGAACACGAAAATCAGGTCACGCAACACCGAGTCCATCAGCCTCTGAAAGGTTTGCGCTGCCCCATTCAAGCCAAAAGGCATGCGCATGAACTCAAAAAGCCCAAACGGGGTGATCACTGCGGTCTTGGGCACGTCCTCTGCGCGCACGGAAACCTGATGATAGCCGCGCACCAGGTCCAACTTAGAGAAAATAGTGGTACCTGCCAGGCGTATGGAAAAGTCCTGTATGTGTGGGATGGGATAGCGGTCATTGGCGGTGACGTTGTTCAGGCGGCGAAAATCGCCGCAAGGCCACCACGACCCATCCGCCTTGGGCACCATGTGAAGCGGCGAGGCCCACGGGCTGTTGGAACGCCTCACTATACCCAGACGCTCCATGATGGCGAACTCCTCCTTAGCTATAGCCAATTTTACCGCGTCGAGGCGCCGCCCGCGCGCAAAAACTGGCGGTCCCAGAGTGGGAATGAAATGTTCTACCCCGTGTTTAGTAACCGCGGTGGAAAAGGCAGTGTTGAGATATGACACCAGCGTATTTGTATGACTATGTGTTACTGTGTACTATTATTTTGTTTACGACTTTGTTTGTCCACAAGTGGGCGGTGTTGCGCTTGCATGCACGGATTGATTACGTCACTGAGACGCCGTTCATTTTCTTCTTCTCCCAAACTACCGAATAAACGGAGGCTGCATTTTTCCCTCCAGCAGAAGTTCGGTAGTCAGTACGATTCTTTATAACTGTTTAATAATCCACTTCATCTGCGCAGAGATAGACATAAAGTATTAGTCTAGTCTTCTAACAGGTTATGGGCCCAGATAACGCTGGATTATTTAGTAGTTTGATAAAAGAAGTACAGGAAGTGTGATAACCTCGGATGGCGGGATGCGCACAGGTTAGCACGGAGTAGCAAGTTAGCAAGTGTGAAGCTAGTTAGCATCGAGAGAGGCTATCGGGAAGCTAACGGAACGCTAAGCTAAGCTAACGCTACCTAGAGAGATGGAGCGAAAGAAGAGCAGGTGGCCCACATTCAACGGACAGGCCGATGAGTATGAACTGTGGGAAGAGCGAATGCTCTGTTGCATGCATGGTGTGGGGCTGAAAACCACCATTCTTACCGAGCCCGCGGGACCTTTGACAGCGGAAGAGCAGGCCCTAGACGAGGAGCGGAACGCGGACGCCTACTGCGCATTGGCGCCTTTATTGGACAACACAAGCTTGGGACTGATCTTCAGAGAAACGAAGAACAACGGTAGAGAGAGTCTACGGGTGTTGCGGGAACATTACGTTGGTAAGGGCAGACCCGGATTGTCACTCTGTATGTAACATTGACTGGGCTAAAGAAAGCTGATAATGAGACGATAACCGAATACATTATCCGAGCTGAACAAATCATTACGGCTCTCAAAGGGGCGGGAGAAGCACCGAGTGAGGGACTAATGATGGCCATGGTGATGAGGGGGTTACCCGAGAGATATAAGCCATTCACTCTAATGGTGACACATGGCGACAGTGAGTTGACATTGGGACAATTTAAGGCCAAATTGAGAAACTTTGAGGCGGCAGAAGATGTAGCTAATGCTACAGCATCGGACGAGACGTCCGAGAGGGTGATGAAGGCCCACGCAGCGCCTAAGAAAAAGCCAGTGAAACGCTGTGAGGGAGAAGATGATCAAACGGTGTGCTGGCGATGCGGTGACAAAGGCCATCGGAAATCGGACTGTTCACGCAGCGTGTGGTGCAGCTTCTGCCGGATCAAGGGTCACATGGACAAAGTGTGCAAGAAGAAGGACCGCGCTGATGGAGCCAGATGTGCACGCGAGCAAGGTGGTGGCGGCGGCGGTGGTCACGGAGCAGGTCGAGGTCAGGGACCGGGGAATACTGCGGAAGAAGAGAACTACATCTTCAGAGTGCAGGCTGGAGAGACCAGCTCAGCAGGACCAGGACGACGGCAACAGTTCAAACCAGGAATGATTGTGGACTGTGGGGCTTCTTCCCACATAGTCAATGATAAGAAGAAGTTCAAGAGCTTTGACAGCTCGTTCGAGCCAGAGAAACACTGCATGGAGCTGGCGGACGGTAAGCGCACCTTTGGTGTGGTGCAGGGCAGGGGAGATGCTACGGTATGTCTGCTCGACAGTGAGGGGCGACGGTGTAGAGTGACACTGCGGAACGCACTATATATTCCATCGTACCCCCAAGAGCTCTTCTCTGTGAAGTCTGCAACAGCACACGGAGCCAGTGTGTTCTTCGAAGAGGGCAGAGATGCCCTAATGTCACCGGATGGTACCAGGTTTGACATTTTTGTACAGGGGAAAATGTACTATTTGCAAACTGAATGTGTTGTTGAAAAGTGCCATGTGAGCCATGATATAGAAACTTGGCATGAGATAATGGGCCACTGCAACTATGATGATATCATAAAGCTACAGGATATCACTGATGGTATGCATATAAAGGGTAAAGTGTGTAAACCTGACAAAGAGTGTGCAGTATGCATAGAAGAGAAGTTTACCCAAAACAGGAACAGGAAATCTACAGACAAAGCCAAGACACCACTGGAGTTGGTAAACACTGATTTAGCCGGTCCTGTGGCAAACAAGTCCATTAATGGTTTCAGGTACATGCAATCATTTACAGATGTGTGCACAGGGGCTGTGTGTGTTTATTTCTTAAAAACAAAGAGTGACACAGTGCAAGCGACCGAGAAATTTCTGGCAGATGTAGCTCCCTATGGGACAGTGAAATGCATAAGGTCAGATAATGGAACTGAGTTTACAGGCAAGGAGTTTCAAACCCTGTTGAGACGGAACAAAATAAGACATGAGACGTCCTGCCCATACTCTCCCCATCAAAATGGCGTTGCAGAGAGAGAAGGACGCACACTATTCGAGATGGCAAGGTGTATGCTAATAGATAGTGGTCTACCAAAGAGCCTCTGGCATTATGCTGTACAGGAGGCAGCCCACACCAGAAACAGATGCTTCAACAAGCACACAGGCACTACGCCATACACGGCAATGACAGGAAAAAAGTGCAACATGGCTAGAATGCAAAAGTTCGGGACAGAATGCTATGCTTACCAGCAGGACAAGGGAAAGTTAGATTCTAGATGTGAGAGGGGGCGTTTTGTAGGACACGACAAGAACAGCCCGGCCTACCTAGTCTACTACCCTGACCAAGAGAAAGTACAGAAACACAGACTAGTTAAATTTGTACACAAGGCAACTAGTGAAAATGAGACTCAGACACCAGGTCTGCACCCAGAAGACTGGGTAAGAGAGAGAAAGTCTGTTGAGACAGCTGCAACTCAGCCTAGAGTACAGAAAATTGTACAGACTGACGGTACACAGTCAACACCCGAGGATGATGACGAGGAGCACCCAAGGGTGACGTCACAAGCCTCAGCCAGTGGGAGGTACCCCCAAAGGGAACGCAACCCTCCGAGATACCTGATTGACTATAGTCAGGGCGACAGTGATGACAGCTCACTCACTACTATAGATTATGCATACAGGGCAGTGTGCGGTGTCCCTCTGACCTTTAAAGAGGCCATGGAATTGCCAGAATCAGAAAAGTGGTCCAGGGCAATGGATGAGGAAATGGAGTCTCTAAGAGACAACAAAACATTCACCCTTACGAAATTGCCAGAGGGCAAGAAAACAGTGGGAGGAAGGTGGGTGTATTCAATAAAGACAGATATAGACGGACACGACAAGTACAAGGCTAGATTTGTAGCAAAGGGATATAGCCAGAGAGCTGGGGTGGATTATGGGGAGACATTTTCGCCAACAGCCAACCTAACAAGTGTTCGAGTGCTTCTACAGAAGGCGGCTCAGTATGACTTGATTTTACACCAGATGGATGTAAAGACGGCCTATCTTCATGCCCCCATAGACTATGACATATACATAGAACAACCTGAGGGTTATATTGAGAAGGGAGAAAAACTAGTGTGTAAACTAGAGAAGTCAATCTACGGCCTCAAGCAGTCTGGCCGCAATTGGAACTTACTGTTACACGAGTGTTTGACAGGTGATGGTTTTACACAAAACCAATCAGACCATTGTGTGTACTCCAAGGAGTCAAAGGAAAGGATTTCATTGGTGTATTGCCCTACAGACGAAATGGTTGCGGATGTAATGACGAAGCCCGCATCCAAGGTAAAACTGAAGACATTTGCTAAGGCAATGTTTGGTGTGTGAAATGTGAGTGGTATGGGTTATACCAAGTTTTATTTTTATTTTTGTTCTATGAATAAGAAAAGGTATACAGTAAGCTCATGATTCATAAGTGGAAGTGTTGAGATATGACACCAGCGTATTTGTATGACTATGTGTTACTATGTACTATTATTTTGTTTACGACTTTGTTTGTCCACAAGTGGGCGGTGTTGCGCTTGCATGCGCGGATTGATTACGTCACTGAGACGCCGTTCATTTTCTTCTTCTCCCAAACTACCGAATAAACGGAGGCTGCATTTTTCCCTCCAGCAGAAGTTCGGTAGTCAGTACGATTCTTTATAACGGTTTAATAATCCACTTCATCTGCGCAGAGATAGACATAAAGTATTAGTCTAGTCTTCTAACAGGCAGGCGAAGTCACCGATGGAAAATCCGCCAGCAAACGCTGAAAAACATCCCCTAATGCTAAAAAGTTAGCGTGTGTTAACGGCCCTGCTCCCCGTCTCGCACGGAACAGTGGCGAAAGACACAGCATCAATTAAACGGCGGTTTAAAACATCAACCAGCAGACCATTAGCACACAGAAAATCCGCGCCGATAATAGGAACAGTAATGGCGGCGACTACAAAGTCCCACTCAAAATGGCGCCCGTGGAAGCAAACAGTCACCAACCTTGTGCCAAACGTCGCAATGGACGAACCGTTATCTGCACTTAACTGTGGGCCGCCGCCTTCGGCCGACTTGTCTGTCTTAGCAGGAGGGAGTAGGCTCTTTTGCGAGCCTGAGTCCATCAGAAACCGTCTTCCTGACATCGAGTCCGTAATGAAGAGCAGCTCACTACGTCCACCAGCGCCCACAGCTGCTACTGAGCGCTGGCCCTGGAGTTTCCCGCCGCCTCAAACGTGCACGGAGGGACGCAGCGCTTCGCCTTGCCGCCGAACCGCTGGTGGAAGAAACAGAGGCCTCTCCCGCGCCGACTCCGGGCAGTCACTCCAGCCACCACTGCCGGGTCCGCGTCCTCCGACGTCGGCTGCAGAGGCTCCGATGCCACACTCTGCACAGAGAACCGTCTGGTAGCCAGCAGTACCCGATCGGCCTCCTCAGCCAAACCTCGGCAGTCACCAGCGGCCAGACACGGGGAGTTAGCCAAAGCCGCGGCGTGGCCGAAGTGGATTCACACTCCTCTTCTGCTCCAAACATGTTCAATTCGGGGTCACCAATGTGGCAGGAATGAGGAAAAACACAGGAGACCAAGGCGAGTTTGATATTTATTCCTCAACTCCAAAAACCAACTGCAGCCGGAACAACCCTGCACCGGCGAGCCCGGGAACATAAACCACGCCCCCAGCTCACAGTCCTGCTGGGTGAGAGGCATAGCCCCTAGTGTCCGCCACAATGTAAACATTTCTATACAGTATATCAGGAAGTACATAGAGGTTGAATGTCACATGACAAATATACGGTGATGTATTATGAAAATAAGGGTACAAACAATAGTAAATTAAATACATGACATACACTAATTGAAAATAATAAAACATAGTCCATCATACAAGGGGGAATTAATAAGGATATCAGTCTTCTAATTCAGTGGGAGAATGTCTTAACACCTCATAAATCTTTAGAGCTTTTGTATCGGTCATTAGTTTTAAAGATTTCAAATATAATCTAAATTCATTTAAAAAAACAAATTTGGGGGATGACAAAGTATCTATTTTTATGAATAAAGAATTTGGCTAAGCAGAGGATTACATTACAACAGAGTTCATCGTTTTTGTTTTGCAAAATCATACCAAATGTTATATTGTCTCTAGAAATCGAAGTTGGAAAGGACAAAATCCTTTGCTTTATCGATTTGTGAACGTCAAGCCAGAACACAAGTACCTCACCACATGAGAAAAATACATGGTCTGTAGTTTCTATGTCATTTTCACAAAATGAACATATATTATTGTCAAAACCAAACCGTGATCTAAGTAGGTCTTTGGAGGGATATATGTTATTCATAATTTTGAAGTGTGTTTCCTTCGCTTTGGGGGGGATAGGAAATGTTAGATACATTGTTCTCAATTTCATAATTGAATTTTTATCAAATTTGTGTAAAATGACATTTTTGTTTTGTCTTTCAGGGAATAAGTTTTCAGTGAGACAGTTTCTAATAAAATGATTATCACATTTTTTGTCCAAGATTAAAAACCCTTGAATTGACAGTGGGGCCAATCGTGGCTGTATAGGTTGGTGAGTCATTATATTTGTTATCAGAGATACAAATTCTTTGGGGAGTGCTTTATGTAATTTAGTAAAGTCTGATTTGGAAGGCTTGAAAGTATGTTTTGTCTGGAATTGTTCATAATTTAATAAATTACCACTAGGATCCATTAGATCAACTCATACCACTCTCTAAAGAATAAAGACTTGTTCCGATATAATATATATCTATTATTCCAAAGTACAGTGGTGTGGGGTGAAAAGTTATGTACATATAACATTCTCCAATACAACAGTATCTGTTTATGGAACTCTGATAATGAAACAGGAAGTTTATCAATATTATAGTCAGATCTAAGTATAAATTTAAATCCTCCAATTTTATTGAATAAGTGATTTGGAATACAGTACCAGAAGGAGTTACTATGTTTGATCCAAGATTTTAGCCAATTTATTTTTAAAGTTCCATTAAGGCAATCAAAATCAATAACTTTTAGTCCTTCATCCTTTACTTCTTTAACCATATGGCTTTTCTTTATATAGTGTGGTCTATTTCGCCAAATGAAATTCAGATTAACCTGATTGATTGATTGATTGATTGATTGATTGATTGATTTGATTATTTTTTTTGGAATGGCGTGAGAATAGGCTGGGTAAATACACCTTGATAAGCATTCCATCTTAGTTAAATACATTCTGCCAAGAATCGATAGGTCTCTTTGGAGCCAGATGTTTAGCTTTGATTTACATTCCTTTAACTTATTTTCTACATTCAAAGACTGACTTCGTTTTTGGTCTTTTGAAAGGAAAATTCCCAGGTATTTGATTTCTGATTTAATAGGAATATTACAGATTTCTTTTAGTGGGGTGTCATGTACAGCCAATAGTTCACATTTTTTTAAATTTAGTGTTAATCCTGAAGCTTTAGAGAATTTTTCAACTTTTTCAATAGTTGTTGGAATTTGATGTCTATCTTTTAAGAAAATTGTCGTGTCATCTGCTAGTTGGCTGATGATAATATCTGTACCTAATACATTTAGTTGTTTAATGTCATCACAGTTTTTGAGGTAAATTGCTAACATTTCTGTAACTAGTATGAATAAATATGGAGAAACCGGACAACCTTGAGGAATCCCTACATTAACCTTAAAACTGAGGGTAATGCCAGCAGGTAGTATGACACAGCTGGTAATATTCTGATACAGTCCACTGACAAAATTCCTAAAATTAACTTCAAATCCAAAATGTTCAAGTAGCGACTAGCCAGAAACTCACTAAAGGAGAAGGTCATTTCAAATTACCTGTCAAAACAAGAAGATATCTTTCATTGCTTGATCGATATCCCTTACTCTGATTTATCCAATGGATCAACCCGGTCTGAGCCTACACACCACGGTCTAAGCCTACACACCACGGTGTGAGCCTACACAGCACAGTCTGAGCCTACACACCACAGTGTGAGCCTACACACTGAGCCTACACACCCCAGTCTGAGCCTACACACCACGGTCTAAGCCTACACACCACGGTGTGAGCCTACACAGCGCAGTCTGAGCCTACACACCACGGTGTGAGCCTACACACCGCGGTCTGAGCCTACGCCAGTAATGAGAGACGACATCAATGAATCACACAACGCAGATGGTAACGTGTGGCAGCAGCCATTTAGTTAAAACAGGAAGAACAACCGAGCCTGCAACACAGGCAGACCGGAAGGGAGGCTTGGTAACTATAGCAACCACAACCAATACTGGCGTCACCCCTTTTTTTCCAAAAGAAAGACCCCCCCCCTTCACACAGTACAACAATAACACCCCAGAACACCAAGCAACATCACAGCTCAGGCTATATAACTAGACCTGTAAGGTAAGACAAAACATTATCACCAGTACACACAACCAACTGGCCTAAAGTTCAAAGTCCTCTAAATGCTGCACCTCGACGCTCGGGGTGCAGCATCAGGTGCAAGAGCAGGCACACACTCGCCAGGGGAGCTCCCCCCCCCCCAGGCTCGACCTCGACGGGAGGCACAGTCTCATCCCCCAGCCTCATATCGTTATCACAAGGCAGGCAAGGTGCAGGTGGGGGCTCGGCAATGGCTGGCGGTATGTCAGGGCAGTGCGGGGCAGGGTTGTCCAAGTCCTCATCAGACGCGAAATCGTCGGCGAGGGGTTCAGAGGCCGTAGAGGGGCCTTCCACTTTGTAGCAGTCACTCAGCCTGACCCTGTAGGAGGTGCGACGGAGTTGAGACCCTGTGAACTTCTGGATATTGCACCATGAACCATCCACGCTCGTGACGAGGTACCTGTCACGTAGGGATGGGTACCGTTCACATTTGAACCGATACGGTACCGGTACCGGTACTTGGAATTCGGTACCGGTATGCAACGGTACCTTTTTCATGAAAAAAAAAAGAAGTCAAAATTTCTTAATTTAACACATTTACTGCCGCAGGATCTCTGCTTGTTGGCTCGCCAACGCCGCCTGCTGGCCCGTTAGGTTATCCACAGAGACCTGGAGGAGCTGGACCCAAGTCTGGAGAGCCCTCACAGCGACAGAGGCCGCCTCTAGCTGCCGGGTGTGGGAGTTGGTCAGTTGGACCTGTTCGATGAGAGCTGCTCGAACCGGACTGGTCGGTACGCTCTCTGTGCCGGCTGGGGTCGTCATGGCCAGTTCGTACTGTTAGGGTTTGTGGGAGATCCCAAGCGCGCGACACCAGGCAGAGGTAGAGTTCGCCGAAAACTGGCGTACTTCATAATAGTTCATACAAAGGTCAACAAGGAAGGACAAGGAGCAACTAGGAAGCAGGAAACCCAAAATGAACCGAAATGTCCCTTTAAAGTCCACCGAGAAAAAGACCCCAGTAATCCGCTTCGCGGGTAGTCCCAACAAACAGAGAAAACGGTAAATCCACGGGCTGAGATAAACTCGGAGAGAATACACATGGAGGGAAGAGTAGCCACCCCACCGAGAAGGTTACGGCACGAACCGGCAACAGGCACTGGGAGACCAGCGAACTTAAGCCCAGCCCTGACGACTAAGCCCAGCCCTGACGAGCTGATTGGCTGCCGGCGCGGGGTGGGCGAGCCGTAACAACGTTAGTGCTAACGTTAGCTTCTTTAGCTTTATCAAAGATGTAGGTACACTCTTCAGCATGTAAATAAATTCTGTGCTTCACCGAGTGTTTCCTCAGGTTCGAGGTATTGCCATGGCCAGCCTTGCATGCTTGGTGACCTTGTCGCTCTGGACCCAGAGCTTTGTCTTGGTCGATTTGAGTAAAGTGTAGCCATACTTTAGACCGCTTGCGAGACGCCATCGCTAATCTGTGTGTGAAAGCATCCGGTCAATTTTCAAAATAATACCCGATCTTTGTTTTTTTTTATCTTTATTACACAATTACCGAAATTAGGTACCGTTTCACTTTATTTGAATAGGTACTCGGTAGTACCGACCTAATTCGGTCGGTACCTAAAAAGTACCGAATATTGGTACCCATCCCTACTGTCACGGGCCTTTGACTTATTCCGGTCACCATACCGGTACACCAGTTCACCAGGTCGAATGGCGGGAGGCACTGCCGCACGACCAGAGGGCACCTTTGACTTCATGCTGTACGGATGGTTGGTGACACGCTCCCGAGTGTTGTTTCAAGATGAGGTCCTGGTCGACAACAGGCAACTGCCTATGGGAGAACTGGTCACGCTGAAGCAGCATTTCACGGGCAGACAATCCACGTGACCTAACACGACTGTTCAGGTTGGCCGTAGCGACAGAGAGTAACAGGGGAGTAACAGCCCTACAGTTAGGCTCGAGACGAAGAATCTCCCCCTGAATCTTTTGACAGCCTTCTCCGCCACTGGGTTCTTATTGACATTCTTGGCGTTGCCCACCTCAACAACTAGTCTGTGCATAGCGAGGGCCCCATCCCCTGCCAATGCAGCAAAACCAGGGGCAGGGTCAGTCCTGATCACAGCAAAGGGGCCATCGAGAGGACACAGAC
The DNA here is from genome assembly GCF_029633865.1 of Lampris incognitus. NCBI lineage: Eukaryota > Metazoa > Chordata > Actinopteri > Lampriformes > Lampridae > Lampris > Lampris incognitus. The sequence goes on along the minus strand of NC_079213.1, from coordinate 53,255,721 downwards.
ACACACATAAGCGGGTTAAAGCGTCCCTGAGAGTGTCTCCGCGCTTGTCGTCGATGAGACTCCGTCTGAGGTCAGAGCACTCTGCCTGTATGGCGAGCCAGGCCGACCTGTTGGTGAAGGGCAGAGGTAGAACAGGTCCCATGTTCACCCTGGCCTGGAACGGACCGACAGCGCCGTTATATCCTTCAAAGTGGGAATCAAACACTACATCAAACTCTCTATGCAGGGCACGGAACTCATCTCTGATGTCAGCAGGCATGATGTTATCTGGGTCCAGAGCGACAAGGTCAGAGGACAAGGCTGACATGGTCGTCGGGGCCGGTTTGGGGGGATCAGCTGGCACAGCGGCGTCACTGAGTGACAGGACATATGTGGCGCGGACACGGCATAGGTGGTGGCTTTTCTGGACCAGCCACAGCTCGCCAGTGAGATTTGGGACACACCCTGTAGCAAAGTTGGGGCAGGCCACTGCTGTGAGTCAGACTGGTCACATGAGACATCGACGTGTGGTTCAACAGCCAGCTCACTGTCCACATTGCACAGCTCAGGAGGCAGCTCGAGCTCGATGTACTCCCCTGGCCACACAGTAGATTTATCCGGAGCGCGGAGCACGTGCGCGCGCCGTATGGCATGGCTGTTCATCGGTGTTTGGAGGGTGCCATAGCGGTATATATCCTCGCCCAAGCAGATTTGGTGTTTGGCTGGTCTGACGGAGACGTCGTTCTTTTCCATAAAGGGAATTCCAGCTAGGATGTCAGATTCGAGATTCTCAACGACGAGGCCCTCAAAATAGAGGTCATGGCCATCTCTCTGGAAGTGTGTCCGTGTCTCTCCCAATACTTTCAAAAGGTACGAGCCATCTCCTTGGAATGCGGACTGCGTACTTCCTGTGACGGTGACGCCCAGCCTGGTAACGCATGAGGCCCTCATCATGTTGCCTGTTGCCCCACTATCAACGGTGAGACGCACAGGGCAGTGTTCATGGAAGGCATCGAGGTAAGAGGACTGTTTGACACGTTTCACACTACTAGATGGCGCTGGCTCCCCACTAACGCACTCCTCTACCTCATCATCAGTCTCGACCTGCTCTCCCAAAACCTGGCGCGACTTTGCCATGTATATTTTATCACGGGGGGGCAGAAAGGAACATTTGCTGAGGAAGTGATTATCAGGCCTGCCGGCACATTTACAAAGGGGACATGACCTCCTTGTCCGGACAGGGATGGATTGCTTTGACTTGGGGAGTTCAGACACAGCCCCGGTGCACTGAAAGCCGTAATGTAGACGAATAGCTTGCCATATGCTGTCAATAGATGTGGAGTTCCTGACTCTGCTGTGACGAGAGATTACAGGACAATAATTGGCTATCTGTCCCAACATTAGCTCTAACATGGCTACCTTCTGTTCTTTATTGCGATGTCGGGGCGTGGGAATATCTTACATCGTCATCTGTGAATCCCCGGGCAGGGGACGTTTTAGACTTCTTCTCCCACTCCACGCCATCGAGCAGGAAGGGGGCAAACCCGGCATCGAGCAACAGTATATAAAGCAGGTTCTGACGCCAGTTCTCAAAAGAGTTCACCGTCTTGGTCTTTGTTAAACACCACTGCTTCGGTGCTCTGTGTGTCGCCATGCTGCACACTTAGCTAGCACAACTGTGTCTGAGCTAGCTCAGCTGCGTCTGGTGGTAGACGTAAATACCCTGTGATTCCCCTGGAAGGGCTACCGCGATTAGTTCGGTAAATATCAGTCCTCGGGACGTCAATCTGGTAAGTGCTGCCACCACGCCAGTAATGAGAGACGACATCAATGAATCACACAACGCAGATGGAAATGTACGGCAGCAGCCATTTAGTTAAAACAGGAAGAACAACCGAGACTGCAACGCAGGCAGACCGGAAGGGAGGCTTGGTAACTATAGCAACCACAACCAATACTGGCGCTACACACCACGGTGTGAGCCTACACACTGAGCCTACACACCACGGTCTGAGCCTACACACCACGGTCTGAGCCTACACAGCGCAGTCTGAGCCTACACACCACGGTCTGAGCCTACACACTGAGCCTACACACCACAGTCTGAGCCTACACACCACAGTCTGAGCCTACACAACACAGTATGAGCCTACACAGCACGGTCTGAGCCTACACACCACAGTCTGAGCCTACACACCACGGTCTGAGCCTACACAGCGCAGTCTGAGCCTACACACCACAGTCTGAGCCTACACAGCGCAGTCTGAGCCTACACAGGGACGTTTCGATGCTTCGCCTGTTTCTCACAAAGCCAACAAGCGGAAGAAAGAGCAAGTATTCACACAGGAGTTGTGTTGATAATGTTATAAAGTCTTCCAATGATACTGAGTCCACAACCCGGCACACATGTCACTCGCTTTTCATTCTGTATTCAACTGAATTATTAATTAAGTACTTAATTTATTAATTAATTAGCTGCTTGATTGGTTAATTAATTAATTATGATTTA